>NC_086320.1:300384356-300639356 GCF_036172605.1 Pelobates fuscus
GCGGCTGGCCCCACCTCCATGGCTGAGATTATCAATATTGACGATCTCAGCCAATCCAGTGCTTCCCCATAGTAAAGCATTGGAAGACTATTGCGCATGCACGTAAAAATGCCACTGCGCCAATTGAACTTCTCATAGAGGTGCATTGAATTGTATTTTTGGCATTGATTTCTCTGGCTCCTAACTTTTCTAGCTGGTTCCTAGATTCCAAGCAAATTTGTCAAGCCATGTGCTAGAGCCTGCAACAGCCCTTTGTGTGTGCAATGGCAGCTGTAGACTTTGTGAGGCCTTAGGTAAAATCCGCCCACTCTGACACCTATAATGGAAAACAATTTAAGCATTTATACAATTATCTTAATGGTTGATCGGGGTCCGACTGCCATGTCGGATAGTTGTGTTTAGGGAGTGCTTCTCACTCACTCCCTGTTATTCAAGGTATATGGCAGTTATTTGCCTTAATTTTGCCTTAAAGATACCTGACCTTGCTCTCTCACGGGATCTCTCACATTAATTGGGCCCCAACACATTAATCCCTGACATGGATCTCTGGATGCAGCCTATGCATCTTGGTGACCTGGAGCTTCGGATGCCTCTGAAGGTTCTGACCATCCAGCTGATCTAAAAGAAAACAGTGATTCATGAGACCAGGCAAAACTGGTCCTCTGCATACTGGGAACACCCCACAATACAATACCAGTTTTGTAGATGCTCTGACCCAGTAGTCTAGCCATCACTATTTTGCCCTTGTCAAAGTCACTCAGATCCTTTCACTTGCTAATTTCTTCCCAACAAATACATTTAAGAACTGAGTGTTTACTTGCTGCCTAATATATCCCACCCCATTGACAGATGTCATTGTAACAATATAATCAATGTTATTCACGTCACTTATCAGTGGTGTTAATGTTGTGGATGATCAGTGAATAATGTACAATTTGAGTGGGTGTTTAGTTCTCTATTTCTGTTTTGCTAAATATTGGATTGATTGTGGCAACTGTGTAACAATGACGACACTATCCTTGAAACATAAAGTCAGGCATGCTATCAAACACATGGCTGACACATTGTGTTGCTGTGTAGCATCCAGTTGGCTTGACGTGTCAGTTGAGAAACTTTTTTTTTTTAATTTAGACTTAACTATTTATTTGCCAGTCACACTGGTCCTTTTTTTTTTTTTTTAAAGAAGGAAAAATGTCTTGAAAGATTTTCAGATGCAGAACAGATATACTTTCCCAATACATTATTGAAATAGTTTCTGGAATTTTTTGTTTTGCTTTACACTATTACATTCTAGCTGGGATAAACCAACACAATGTATGTGATGAAGCCGTTATGAAGCCGTTAGCCCACAGCTGCCGGGTACTTCTGTTCTTCCTAGCCACTGGCTCTCCTAGCGACAGCTTGTATTGCTCTTGACTATCTTTATGGTTTCTTGATTTCTTTGTTTGCCTCCCTCTATCGCTGGCAGTTATCAGATTTTGATCACTTCAGTTAGAGAGCAATTGAAATGGATGAAGGCAGCTTGTTCTTGAATGCTTTATGTTCTTATATTTGCTCTAGGCTAGATGCCTGACCTGTATTATCATACTTTTAGTATATTTGAAGAATAATTTAAAAAAAAAACTAAACGTAGAAATATGTTCTAGGTCAGGGGTCCTCAAACTCTGGCCCCCCAGATGTTGCTGAACTACAACTCCCATGATTCTTTGAATTACATAGACAGCCAGAGAATTATGGGAGTTGTAGTTCAGCAACATCTGGGGGGCCGGAGTTTGAGGACCCCTGTTTTAGGTTTTTATTCACCTAGGTTGCTTTATTAGGTTGGTTAGGTTTGGAGATCAAGAAAGCAAATCCTGATTCGCTTCTTTGCCCAAGATTATTTAAGTCCACGGAAACCTTTGCATGATAAACTGTGCCAGGATACTGCCTTAATTAGCGGTAATGTCACTGCCTTAAAACTGGGGGAAAAGGTTAAAATCCCAGTTGCTACCAGTAAGTGTCTCTGGGGAAAAATACCCAACAATATATATCCGCCTACCTCAAATCCTCATAGATTGCAAGCTCATTTCAGGACGACTTTCAGATATACCTTTTCTATACTTGTAAAGCGCTTCAGAATATGTTGGTGCTATGCGATTGCTAATAAAAATTATACTCACCTTGTCACTAGTTCATCATTCAAGCCATGTGCTATATGTATAGGGCACTATCTATGTAAGATTATTATGTTATATCTTTTCAGAGAAAAGGCTGTGTTGACATTACTTCCTCGGAACACCTCTAGTGGCAGTCAGTCAGACTGCCACCAAAGGTGCTTCCTGGGTCAGTGCTGCACAGTGTCTCCACACCCCACATAGAGGTGCTGAATGTTCCTCATAGAGATGTATTGATTTAATGCATCTCTGTGAGGAGATGCTGATTGGCCCAGTGTTTTGCGCACATGCGCAATAGCCTCTCAATGCTTTTCAATGGGAAAGTTTCGGATTGGTTGATATCATCAAAACTGATCATCTCAGCCAAAGAGGCAGAGCATTAGAGGGGCCAGCTGCTATGTGGGAAAAGGGCAAGTAAAATACTTTTTTTCACAGGGGACAAAGGGGGCCAGTTACCTAACTGGTGATTTCTCAAGTAAATGTGTATCACTTACACTATAGTGTTCCTTCAGGGTTTCTGGAAGCATACAAGACAAACTTGTAGTGGCTTGCGTGAATTATGGATCCTTATCTCCGTTATGATTTATTTATTATTTGTTTTTATTCTTAAAACTAGCCTTTTTAGTGAAGGTTCTGTTTTACGCAATAGTGTGATTAATAATCTGGCTCCTATTTCATCTCTTTCGTTTATAGTTTGCTAAGTGCTAATCGCGTTGATGGAAGGAAGTTGCTGTAGTGAATTAGTGTACAGTTTACAGAATTCATTCTGCTGGAGAAATTACTGATTTGTTTATAATCCTCATGCACGTTTAGTATTGGATTCCTGGGTGTTGTCCTCTATGTAAATGCTGGGGACAGCAAGTTAGAAACCTTAGGGATATTTTTCTATTTTAAATATTTCAGGTTCAGTTCCCATTCCTTAAACTGCCAGAATCTACTGGTGCATACGCTTACTTGACTAATGGACGTCTGGACTTGGAAGTGCATACTTGTTCCAGGGCAGCATGTTTATTTTATATATACTTTTTTAACGGTTTAATTCATGATGTTCGCTGTTGCTCGAATCCACAGACGATTATTTATTGTAATGATGCTTGATAAGTCAGTGCCTGATAGTCACCAAGAAGTGTTAACGCTTGTTTTATCTAGATTAGAGTGACCCTTCTTTACTTGTTCCTGCTTGTTCCCTTAGTCACCATCCACCCACATTCAGGGTTTTATTGATTATTAAACTATATATTCACTCTTCTACAATCGTTAGAAACATTTTGCTCTGTTGGAATGTTAAGCCTAGCTTTTTCACAGAATAATTTTAGATAGTCCTCTTCTACGGCTATGAATACAATAGATTTTTTTGAATTCAGATTTGTATTTGCATTCCGTTTTTACGTTTCTAATCCGTGTTAATGGCTATTGAGAATGGAATCCCTATTCTATATCCTGCCAATGGCATACATTGAACTGGAAACTTCAAAAGTATATCGTTATATAAATACTCTGTAAGTTGTTTATCTGAGGTAGCCAACAGCTGTCTCCTGAGTTATGGTGGAACTACAGTTCCCATGATGCTTTGCCAGCCAAAGCATCTGGCATGCCAAAAATTGCCTACCCGTCATAGGAACGAAGAACCAGACTTGCAGAAACCAGACCTTCTTTTAAGTAAACAGCATCTTATGTTCACCAAAGCCTGCTGTTCTTTATCAAATGTGTCTTTAACAGGGCTGTCCTAGGCAAAAAAGATTTTGCTCCACAGTGGTCCTGTAGGTTTAACCCCACAAGATAAAACATTGCCTTACCTTGAAGGGTTAAACAAACTGACAGCCACTAGAGACACCTCCACCACAATGCCATGTTTAGCTAAATGAAGCGTTGAAAGTGCATAGCGATTGCCACTTATGCACATCAACTCCCCAATACTCCTGTCTGAGGAACATTGGATTGGACCAGCATTTCCCCGTCAGTGACATTCAGCTAAGTAAGGGGGCAAGCAGTGCAGAGGGAGTCGGTGCTTGATAAATGTAAGTAACCCCACCCCCTTTTCTAAATAATTTTTATGGTGGTGTGGCTTGAGTATATGTAGGGACAGAGACACTGTAGTATTTGGAATACAGGTTTATATTCCTAACACTATAGTGTTCCTTTATAAGTATTTATTTAATTAATTAAAATTGTCCCTTTCCCCCCCAATACAATCAATGATACTACATACATACACACTCACTTACACTCAATGGTCCACACAATCACAATCCGTGACCAATGCACACACAGTATCAAAGACTTACTGACTCAAGCAGACATACACTGACAAACACACAGATCCAAGCAGGCACACACACACACACACACACACACACACACAAAATACTGACCTAGACACGCACACACACACACACACACACAAAGACCCAAGCAGACACACACCCAGACCCAAGCAGACACACACTGATCCTGACACACACAGAGGCAGACCCAAGCAGACACACACTGATCCAGACACACAGATCCAAGCAGACACACACACACCTTTACCCAAGCAGACACACACAAAATACTGATCTAGACACACACACTCTAACCCAAGCGCACACACACTGACCCAAGAAGACACACACACACAAAATACTGATACACACACACACACGCAGACACACACACTGACCTAAGCAGACGCACACACACAATCATACTGACTGAAACAGACTGACACAAACACACACCATGAAGTCCCCCACTTGCCTTCATTTCAAATAGTTTCTATGTAGGTCCCAGTACAGGCCTGGCTGCTTGACTCTCTTTTAGCTCTGACCCGGCTATCCTCCCGCCCACTTGACCCCGAGTGCAGGGGAAGGGGCAGAGCGATCGTGCAATGCGCCCGTGAGCTGCTGGTGTGACAGGTGTGTAGGGGGTGGCGGCTCTCGGATCTTTGTGGCCAGGGGTTGATGGCACCGGGTGCTAGTCTGCAGCCATGTAAGTGCTTCCTAGCGCCCGGTGCCTTAATCTGCGGCACACAATAAAGAATGTGTCCCACAGAGAGGGGCGCTTTTTAGTGCCCCCTCCTTAAGAAGTGCCCTAGGCGGCTGCCTAATCTGCCTATAGGATGCACCAGTCCTGGTCTTTAAAGAGTAATTCTAAACAAGTAGTGTGAGGTCAGGGAAGATCCTGTCACTATATGCAGGTACAGAGTGGTCATTAAGGCTTCTTGATCTCTGTTTAAGCGCATGTCCCAGCAGGTTAAATAGCATTCACATTGTACAACAATAGGTCAGTGCTAATCAACAAACAATAAGTAGGTGGGCAGCAACCCTAATGAACTTTACTTTGGACTATTATTTCTAGTTACATTGGTGCAGCCCTTCCCCACTTCTTGTAGCATTCACATTGTGACTGTGCACAGGTGACAGGAAGTAATTTGTACACCGGTTCTAGGAGGTCATGGAAATGTTTCTCCATGGTCGTTAACTAGTGCCAGGAATCCATGGAGATGTCTCACAGCGATTGTGTACAGTTGTTGGAAAGGAATGAAGACTTCACACTGATATTACCCGATAGGAGGAGGTCATATTGGCTGGTCATTCTATTTGTGCATCGGTACCAGGAGGTCAAGGACAATTTTCACTTTTGATAATGCTCAGTACCAGGAAATCATTAAGGCTTTTCACTGTGATGCACTGATAAAGAAGCAGTTTTATAGTCTTCACACTATGATAAATATGACTAAGTGCAGTGCCAGAATACAAAGGAATTTGTCACACACATGCACATGCACACACACACACATATTTAGTCTAGCAAAACGAAGTATATACACACACACACACACACACATATATATATATATCGTATAATTCAATTATATTTTTTACACTAAATATATATCAGTGATAATAAATGATGCATGTATGTATTTGTCTGTGTGTATTGTTTGTTCTGCTAGCAAATGCAATATCGAAACATCTGACATTACTGCGAGCCTTGAAGAGTTAAAGGCCTTGCCATGTGTGAGTGACTGTTAAACCATTATTCTTTCTTGTGTATCTCAAATGTAGTTTACCAACGTCTATTCATTTATTACTCCCATGATTTTCACTCCCTTGTGAAGTGCTAGTTGTGGATCTATAATTTCTTTGTTACAATGTGGCCACATTGTTCTATCTGTGAAGCAGAGTGTGTGCATGTGATATGGGAGCTCTCATTCTATCCAAATAATATTCCTAATCATGTGCTTTGATACTGATAAGGTGCATACCCTAAAATAAACCATCTGGAGTGCAGCTCCCTGTTTGTCCGTGGGTATTCTGGACGAATGACATGCATTGCATTGTCAGAGGCGCCAGCTTTGAGCTGGAACATAGTTCTGTTTAGGCCTGGCGCAGATCCAGATCAGTTTTTTTTTTTCCTCTTTTTATTTTCATTTAGCGTGGGAAACAGAGATTTTGTTTTAGAATCTGTTCGTTCTGTAAATCTAATCTTCTCCAAGATGAATTCCATGCCAGGGCCAGATTTCCCTTAGGCACCTGTTTACAGACGCTTGTCCTACAGGGGGTACCTATGTACAGCCCTTATGCATTTTTGGAGTTAGGTGGACTGGTGAGGGGGGATAAGTACCAGTAGCCCTGGCCAGTGTTCTCCTTAGTCCAGTCAGCCTCCCATGATTGATAGCAGAGCTGTAGATAGTGTAAAACACAGCTGTCAAAGTTCCTCCAGTGACTTGTGTGTAAGGCTGGACAGGAAGTAGAAAGGATCCTTTCCATCCTGCCCACTAACAGTCTCTCACACAGGAAATGCCTTGAATAGAGACCACTGAGTGATGCACACAGTATAACAGCTCCTACAATTCTGCTGTCAATCAGAGTTTAACCCTTCAAAGTCCACATGTCTGCACCCTAAACACCTCTCTTCCCCTAACCCTAAATTCACTAATCTCTTAGCTCAAGGTTTTCCATTGTTGCTTTACATAGTTGTTCTCCTCTTACTTTAAAAGCAAAAGTTAAAGCTTTCGCTGCTCATGCGCTGTTAGGCTCGGCGCTTGAATTAGAGTGGAGGCAGAGGAACACTTTAGTTTTAGGAATACAGTTTTGTATTCCTAATGCTAAAGATCTCCGTGAACATGTGAGAAGGTCCTGGAATCAAGATGAAACGGCATTCAGCTTGTGACTTGAATTTAGAAGACTGAAATATGTTCTGTGTTCTCAGAAAGCTGCAGAATGCCCGCAGCACATGCTTATTATACCCTTCTGTGGTGGTGCCCTTCAGCAAATTTGTTCAGCTTTTTATAAACTCGATGAATCACGAAGAGTAACAATACTTAACTACTTCTATAATGACATACCAGCATATCATTTGTACGGAAGAGGTTAATATTGAAAATTCCTGCGAATATGCTTTCATAAAATTGAACGATGCCTGCCTTGTGTCGTCCCCTGATACTGTGAAGGCAGGCACCGGACTAACAGGCAGACAGACAGCAGTGTCTACCACATAGAACCCTCCCCCCCCCTCCACCTGGTTTACAGGCAGGCAATGCACGGACAGCGGTACTTGCCACTTGGTCTCCCAGCTCCCCCCTGCGCACTAATGTAAGACAGCGTGTCTGAAGCAGTGCCTGCCTAACTTCAGTGTATAATGCCCCTCAGGCCCTACACTGAGCCCAGCACCACAGTCATAGAGTGACAGACACCACTGTAACAGCAGGAGCCTGTTAATAAAGAAGCCTGGCCACTGGACAGGCTCCTCATTGGTTTTGTTTATTGTTTTGTTTTTGTTTTTTTTAATCAAATTTTCAGTGGAATAATTTGTAACTCAATTCTAGCATTTTACTGTAACATAATTTTTAAAAGTAATCCTATAAAACCTCGTGTGGCTAAATTCTGTATTACACTTGTATTTTGAATTTAGCCTCGAATTGGCCAACTTATTTGATTCTTTAATTGGTATCTGTCAATATGGTTTATTCCCTAGATGTGAGATCGTCCTCATATTTCAGACATAACCGAGCCATTTAGACATGTTCATATTTATTAAGCCTCAGTGAAGTGAACAAACTAACCCTAACCAATGATAAAACAACATTTATTGATGATACAGGAACTGGAATGATGGTGTTTCAGCCAACGTTTACCAAGATGTGGTTTATGAGTATGATGTTACCTACAACAAGCCATATTTTAGTGCTTTTCCTGGCATCGCTTTATATCATGATGGCACTCACTAACTGGTACATACCTGCTTTCTTGCAAGACAGTAAGTGGCCATCAGTTTGGATAAAGATCTCCTCCAGCTGTGTGTAAGGACACTTGTCCAAAGTAATACGGTGGCATTTGCGCTTGTCAGTAGAAGAATTTGAATTTGACCAATTTATTTATTGTACCCTGATTGGATTCTATTTTCTAAATATATTAATGTGAACATGCTATGCAACATCTGGTTAGTATAACCGTGTTGGGTCAGTACTGTAACAACGCAATACTCCTCCTTTTATCAACATGGTTGAGAACAAACTTTGTGTTGAGAAGCTCATGTGTTTTTTGTGTAGTGAACATCTCTGACATGACATTACTGTGCTAAAACAAGTGCTTGTCAGATTGCCTTGTGTTATCTAGTTGCTAGACTTACGTCTGTTATCTTTTGCAATGGTGGATAGGAGCCAATGTCAGAGTATTGTATTTGCAGAACTGAATTTTTGATAAGTCTGGACAATTTTGTTTTGAATTAACACTTTAAAGGACCACTAAAGCACACAGACCAGATCATCTCAGTGAAGGGGGGGGTCTGGGTGCAGTATTTATTATTTTAATTTTTTTAAACCAGTTTAGTACATACGGCAATGCTAACATTGCAGGGATAAATACACCTCTAGTGGATGTCTTCCTGGTGCTTCCTCTGTAAAAACTGAATCAGACTCTGTTAACACAGCTAACCTCCATAACCTGGCCGCGCATGTTACTACAACTAACCCCCATAGCCTGGCCAATGCTGTGGGGAGCGCTGGCTTGGACGTGAAGTAGAGTCAGTGTGACGTTGCACGAGGCATATTGAGGGGTTGCTGGCATTGGATCTTAGTACTGGAAGAAAATGGTGAGTAAAACCACTTCCTCCATTTTTTATTTAGATTTGGATGGGGGATGAAATCAAATGCAGAAGACAACAGTATAGCCTAGGTGTCTAATCCTAACGCTATTTAAATTATATTGTTTTAATAAAAGAAGACAATCAAAGTTGTACAAGAGTTTTTAATCAGGACTGTTTTCCAGGAATCAGTACATTTGGTAGGTATGCAAAATTGAGTCTAAAATAGCATGTTTGAAGAAAACAGAACTCTTTTTTTAAGTGTGGCTGTTTCAAATTAGGTGGTGTCGTTTTCAGAAAAACTCAGGCTTCACTTAATAAAATACTAAACCATTTACTTAGGTATATAAATCCAACAGTGGTGTGTCTATCAAGAGCGGAGTTAATACTTAAAGGAATGAACCAAATAAATCTTGTTTTAAACAAGTTTACCACCCACCCCCATCTAGAAGCTTTTATTGCAAAACCAATAACAAAGCCAGGCATTCCTTTTAATTTACTGTTTACTAATTATCTAAAAGCAGTAAGATGATTAAATCAACAATGGTAAAAAAATATATATGCAGTCTGTCAATGACCCTTACACAATGTCACAACCTTGGGTCCTAAATGTAGTGATCTGCATTTAAAATTGAATCTCAATAACAATAACAAAAAAATATATAGAATTCAATCCTTTCTGTGCCAGAGACATAGAGAGTTCATAGCTTGCAACTTTCTACGAGAATTTTGTAGTCTACTAGATATGACCTCATCAGTTAATTCCACTTTGAGAAAGACTGTTGAGTTATCATATGAACAGAGAAATTAGGCTTTGATAAATTTTCTTCGGGAAACTGAAAACAAGAAATGTATAGCATTGGAGGAGGTTGAATGCGCATTAAGAGGAACATAGTCCACAGACTTCTGCAGCTGGCTATTGAAGCATGATGTGTTGTATACATTTATCAACTTCATTTTCTTGAGAGAAAATGGGATTCAACTGTAAATGAATCTAAACGTTCACCCAAAACAATTATTACTGCATGACTCTTGGAAACAAGGGTATGTCCTATATCGACAGAAATAAAATGACTAACAAGTATTTTGCCTAGTGCTAAAATGTAGATATTTGGAGAATTTTCGCAATTTTTTGGCCTGCGTTTTGTTATGAAATCACTGTTTGGTGAACAGGCACCTTGACCATTAGCTGTACCTGTTCATCCAATGTATCACACTATGCACTCCTCTTCCTCTTAAGGATTTGTGTATTGTCATTTTAAAAACAAATTAGATTGAGTGTAAGGTAATTTTATTTTTTGTGTTCAGATTAGTTTTTTTTTAAGTATATTTCCATTAGTTTCTGACATATCTTAAATATGACCCTTTCTTGGATTGGAGTTGATTGGAGTTTTTTTTTTTTTTTATCTGCTTTGACTTAAATGTCATAGTGACCACCTAGCCTTCAAGCATGTTGTCTACACACTGCATAGGGTTATAAACACATGTTCCAGTCGTTGAGGTTACTTTTAAGAAGTGCCAGAAATCAAGGATGTTCGCTGAAAGCCTTGGGTAGCTGCCAGGTATGTGATATGGTATTTCCGAGCAAACCTTGGTTCAAGTAATCTCTCTGGCTCATCTTCTTTAGACGTTGGCAGATTTGTGATTATTATTATTATTTTATTATTTATATAGCGCCAACAAATTCCGTAGCGCTGTACAATGGGATATTCCTGCCCTCCTGCCATTGGTGGACCACAACTCTCTCCGTCCTCATCCGATACTGCTGCACCCGATGCTTTAATTTTTTGCTGTTGAATTTGGTATTCTTCATTCCTCTGAGCTGTTCCTCCTTAAAAGTTAAGATCTCCCCCTTCCCCCAAGATGCACCAGGGCATAGTTGTTACTTAGGACCACAGATAGGGTAATTGCTGCTTTAAGCCTCAGTGCCAGCGTACACTTGATCTTTTATAGGTTTATATAATTTTTATTGTTTAATGATTAAAAATGTATCTTTCTCTGGCTGCAGGATACATGTTTTGGCCTGAGAGCGTTGTTGATGATTCCAGGTGAGAGAGAGAGTTTGATAGGAAATAGAACATCCTGGCAGGAAATACAGAGGAAAATGAATGTGTTTAATAAAAAGATCATTAATAAATAGAAGTGTAGTTTTTACTGCAATCCCTGTTAACATTTTAAAGCACATCTGGCATGGTTTTATTTTATAACAATATTTTTTATTATTTATTAAAAAAAATTAAAAAGACAAAACCCCTCACCATGAGGACAGCATTAAGATAATTGGGTTATGAAAAAACACAAATGATGACTGACCCACTGTATTGCTTCATACATTTACTATAGACAAGCTGATTATCTACTGATGAAAGAAAGAAAGAAAGAAAAAAAAAAATATATATATATATATAAAATCAGAGCAAGGTAATCCATATGGTAAACCAAGGCAGTCACCTAGGGCCCAGGGATTAGACAGGGGCCCCAGAACCGTGCATTTGCTTGACCACATTAAAATACCTCCCAATTACCTGATCGGGGGTATCTGCATGGGTCGGGCAGGGCCATTAAGGGGGGTAGCCAGTGACTTAACCCACAGCATCACTAGCAATGCTCATAATGGACAGGCCCGCCCAGAGTCCACCCACTGGTAGGCTTCTGAATGGAGGACACCAGGGAACTAAAGCTGGATGGTGGGACAGGAACCTGAAATTGGAACTGTCCCACTGAGAGTGTGAAGAAGTAAGGGGGGGGGGGGGGGGGTTGCCAAACTGATAACCTGCCTTTTGTTTAACATTAAAAATATGATGACAAAATAGATGACATCAACCAATCAACATGGGATTTCCATAAATACGTTTAATTAGCCTCCAGCTTACCTATGTGCAGGAAGTAAATACTGCGTATGACCCCAGATGATTTAATCCAGTTTATGTATTTTGCAATCACTTTTTCTGAAATAAAACTAGTGAATATAGTAAAATTGCCCGGACGTCATTTCGATTATTTTTTAAAAGTGCTACGTAATGGCAGAAAGAGTAAATTTCCATTGACAGTCACGTTAACATTCTATACGGATATGTTGACGTAGTGTGGAAAAATCCGTGCTATGACACCTGGTAGAGTGTTAATGTGGTAGAAAATAAACAAATAAACAAGCTGCCAGCCATATTCAGATGTGAATTAGTTGCATTTAACACCTTGCGTGGTGTCAGTCTATTTTAAATGCATTGGTCTCAAACACATGTGTTTAAGATAGCTAACCTTTATTGTAACCTTTAATGTATATTTATAAACTAACCCTATATTGGTTCTTAAATAAGTGAAGGATAATAAATGTGTATGTGTATTTGTATGCACGGTGTCTAAGAGCACTTCTTAGCATGATGTCCATTCATCCAAACCATGAAAATGTCATAGCTGTATTAATGCTCACTTTCTAATGGGAGTTAGAGCTCTGTAATGGGGGTGAATAGAGAGAGAGTTTATCATGGTAATAAACTCCCTTTTATGCTGACTGGACATGCGTGTCTAAGATATTGTTTTAATGCCTTTAAAAGTATATTCATTCTTTCGTGTGCAGGGGATAAATTACAACACACTGCTCCCAATTATAGTTAAAAGAGTAACCCTTCGAAACCCAGATTTTGTTCTTCGATCGCCTTTCGACTATCATTTAATAAATTAACCCTTTGAGGCATAAGATATTGAGCAACACTGCTGTATGTATGTTGCAGGTTATCATTTAGAATTAACCCTTTGAGAACATGAAGACTCCCTTCACGCTGGTGTCAACTTTTTATATCTTACGTTTTTGGACAGAGAGGTATACTCCACAAATGCACAATTCAATGTAATTTAATGTTCCATGGTTTGTTTGTTTTCAATTAAATTAAGACTTAAAGATTATTTTACAGAGCTGTGTATAGCTCTGTTTCAGACTAGTTGTGGTTAACCTTGGCACCTTAGATACCCGTTTCCTGTGCTGGCTGAGAATCACGAGAAATGCAGTTCACTAACATTTAGGTTGCCAGAGTTAACCATCACAGGTCTAGACTGCGTTTCAAATCAATCTTCATTATTTTATATCTCCCCAACTCCCTTCAAGAGTTCTGCAAAGTAACCATGGGGACTGTGCTGCTAAAAGTACACCATATTCATTTTCTGGGTCGCTTGTCTTGATTTAAATATACAAGCATTACTTGTAGAATCTGCTTCATTACTCGGGGCAAGCAAGTGTTTAACCCTGAGTGGTTTCATCCTCATTCTCTCGAGATGGAATCTGGAAAGCAGCCATTTGTCCTGATTTGATCAATTTAATACCCATGAATAACTGGAGCAATTCTCAGCAAATATAGATCTGTAAACATTCTATTTTTTTTTCTTTCTATAGTAGGACAAATACAACATGTATACATACCATCCAGCAATTCAATTGGACAAACAGGGACACTTTAGTTTTAGGGATTTGGATGCAAGTGTGGCCAGGGCAAAGGAAATTTTAGGTGACTTAATAAGAACAATTTATAAAACTAAAATGTAATTTAGAACAAGAACAATGTATCTTATGTACACTGATTCCTATATATGATGTAAAAATAGATAAATTAGGCGCTCACTATATGATTAGTAATAGTTAGGCAGCAGTAACCAATACAAGGAACCCCAACCTTGTAATAAAATAGTGTGAACAAAAAAGGAAGGAAACCGCGCCCTAGATATGAAAACGTATATAAATGATATACGTACACAATGGTAGTAGTGGTGGTCTCTATACAACTGACCTCAAAAGATAGAACATAAAGAAATAATAGTGCAGTAAATCAAATACAGTGGGTACGTGAATGGATACTAATTCGCACTCACATTTCCCAGAGCTAACTAAGAGCTCAGCCGTTAATACGCGTGGACGGAACAATCCCCGTCTAAGGATATGTATGAAACAGTAGATATCTTGGCCGCCTCAGGTAGATAATATGTGAAGAGACAGAGAAATCCAGATAGTGCAGTATATACTGATAAAATGAGTAAATTAAATAGTAAAATTCCGTACTCACATTTGCTAGAGCAGAACTTGCTCTAGTTTGTATAGCATAGGTGGTATAGTCCCCACCAAGGAACAAGATGGTAACCAGGAAGTAGAAAATAAAATCCAAATATTATATATGGATAAGGATAATTTATTTAACAAAAATAAATAAAAAAGATAAAAGTACTATGTATAAAGTCTTTTAAAATCCACTTGACGCGTTTCACCTGTAAAAAGGCTTCTTATAGTAGCGCTGCGTTCCGGCGGGACAATTGGATAAGTTCAACATAGAGAATGTAGAGTAGTCCGAGGTATACATGTTGTAGGCTCCTGGGAACTCATAATTAAAACTCGCACGCGGCGTTATGGAGACGTAAATGCCTATGCGTTCCACACATGGAGCGCAAACAATACCAAAGTGGTAGTTACAACGGGATATTTGAAAGAATCAATTATAAAGAATAAAAAAGTCCGAGATTTCCATGGTGTAGACTTCTGAAAGTTAATATTAGATTTCAAAGTTTACTCTCAAAGAGAATAAATACAGTTAAATAAAACCTATAATATAAGCAAATATAATAACATTATACACAATAAGTAAACACAATTCTATATTAAATTCTAATCAAGTAAAATAAAATAAAATAAAATGGATATATATATAGCAAATATATATATATATATATATATATAAAATAAATAGAACACAATAGCAAAAATAAGATTGGAATTTAAAATTATATATGTTAAAGAGAAGTGCAATAACATGCAATTGTAAAGAAGCAGCAATCATCTGAATACATGAATGTGAATGTTGACATATAAAAAATATGAATATAAAAATATAAAGAATACGAAATAAAAGATGTGACATGAACATACAGCACCCAATACATATGTAGGAGTAGGGATTTAATCAAAAATAGGACTGATAATTAGCAAAATAAATGCCATGTAGTCGATGGAGAATGGATGGAATAAAAATCTCCTATGTATACATATATATGGACATACAAATATAATTAAGAAAATGATTTTAAAAAAAATATATATAGTATATTATAAGAAGTTAAAAAGATTGAATTCAATATTTAACCCATTAGGGTGTAAGGTATCCATATTAAAAACCCACTCCATCTCTTTTTGTCCTATTTTTTTGATAAGATCTCCACCTCTCCAGTGATTTTTTTTTACTGTGGCTATGCCCATGAAAGTAAGATGTTTAGGATCATTATTATGCTTGCAGAAATGGGATGATACCGAATGAGTGGTATAATTTTTTTTTATATTTCTGCAATGTTCGGCTTTTCGCATCTTTAATGATCTTATTGTGCGTCCAATATACTGGAGGCCGCAAGGACATTCCAGCAAATAAATAACATTTTTACTTTCACAGGTAATGGTTTCTTTAATAGTGTATATCTTGCCTGTATTATTTGATTTAAATGAAGTTCTTCTTTTATCAGTAGGGTTTGTTTTTTTGCAAGCTACACAACTATTACATTTAAAAAAATCTTTATTAAGGGATAAAAAGTTGTCCTTGTTGGAACTATGTTTTATATCTTTAGTGTAGTTTTTTGTAAGGTGCATTTTCAAATTTGGTGCACCTCTAAAATATTTTTTGGTCTTTCTGGAATAATGTCCTTCAGGATCCTCCTTTAAGAGATGCCAGTGTTTATTCATAATTTTTTTTTATATGTCTATTTTTGTCATTATAATCTAATACTATAGGTAGTATTACATCTTTCTTTTGTTGTAATTTTTCTTTATGTATAAGATCTTTTTGACTAATTGCAAGTGTTTGTTGTATAGTGGATTCTATTGATTTCCCATTATATCCTTTATTGATTAAACTATTTTTTATTTTGTTTGCTTGTTCAATTAAATAGTATTATCGGAGCAGTTTCTTCTTAGTCTGGTAATCTGGCTCTTTGGAATGCTATCTAGCCAGATTTTATTGTGACAACTTTTTGTGTCTATATAGTTAACATGTACACGTACATGTTAATAACTATATAGACACAAAAAGTGTCAACTTCTAGCTCTCCAGCTGCCATAGCATTAAAACTCCCATGATGTGTGACACACTCATTTTTCATTTTAGAATGATTTTTAGAGCATCATGGAACTTGTAGTTGTACCACATCTGAAAAGCTACATGCTAATTAGAAGCCATATTGGCACGCTGTTTCATCAATCTAAACTTGCAGCCTCTAATTTCTCAAATCAAATTTACATTATGGCATTGTGTTTCTCTGTTTTTAAACTCATTTGTTTTCCCCTAATTTGGTCTGTGTGGTAGACTGTTAGCGCTTCCATACTATGGCATAGATTTAATATTTTTTGCTTTTCAATTGATTCAATATTTTTCGATACACTTTTAAAATGATTCCGTATTCTGAAAAATATTTTAATATTGTGATATTTTTGGGAAATATTGATATATTTTTTTAATATCTGATTTTTTTTTTATTTTTTTTTGGTAATACTTTGATATTTTGGAAAAAGAAGTTTAAACAGTTTATCCGAAAATATTAAATCATTTGAAAATCTTGCCCAACATTTTTTAAAACATGGCCTATTTTGCTTATGTAGCAATATAACATAAAATATAGTAGCTACTTAACTGATGAATCTTAAAAATCTAATAGATCCATTAAACAATATAATTGTCATAATGAGATATTGAAAAAGTGGCTTCTGTAATTTGTCAGACAGGAGGTGCTGCAATATTTATATTTCCATTTAATATACAGAGGAATTTGTATAAATGATAAAAGAAAGCGCTGGTTTAATCATTGTATTTTACAGCTCCCAAAACCTATCATGAAAACCCTCCGTTGCCTCCTTTGAATTTGTCATTCTGTTTTCTATACAGCGCTTATTTATATGCTCTCTCTGCAGAGGTGAGTGCAGTGAAAGGGCAATTAATATAAGGGTCACATTCTCTCCATTTTTGCTCGCATGATACCTGCTTTCAGGTGAGACTCTGAATGATTAAGTATGTTATCTTTCTTTACATTTTATGAATTCAGATAAGATTAATGACTAAGGATCCGTATAGTGCCAAAAGGTCTATTAACGTGGGTTAACATACTCCATGTTGAACTGCACAAAATGAATCAGTGCTGATTGAGTGATCAAAATAACTCTGCGCTGCACTATTCAATAGACATATGTAAAGATACAGTAAATTTTTCATGCTCTTTATATTCAACCCTGAAAATAATCAACCAAAACTACTGCAAAGTGCAAGTAGAAACACATTAGCACTGGCTTAGGGTTCGCTAGGTACCTTGTATACCAATTGCAATCATATATATATATATATTATGGAATTAGTTTACTGCTGTACTGACAGGCAGAGCGGATTGTCTAATACTAATTCATACCAGAGGTTAACTTCTGGGTTGGGACCCAAAATTGTGTCCCTATGCTGATTTATCATGTGGCATATCAAATTTATCAGACACCTGGCAACAGCCTTCTTCGTTATACAGATTACTGGTTTTCCCAATGTGAAAACACCTTTTGTGTGTGGGAAGAGTCTAATGAAGATGCTTTGCTCAGTTTGATTTAGTATATATTGTATAAGAGGTGCCAGCCCTATTCTCTGCCTGAGGATGCTGCCAGCGGACACACAGGGTCGGACATGCTCCCAACTGACAAGCTCCCATGCATTCAGCGTGAGTTACAACCGGTCCCAATCATGACAACGGCTAATCCAGCGCAACAACGGGAGCGACTAAAATGCTCCTCGCAACACAAGCCCAGGTTTACAGTGGACTACTGTATATTCTACATTTTATGCTTTAGTTTTAACTTCATTTTGTGCTTCTAACAGTAGATTCTAACTCTGCATCCTCCCACCAGCAGCACTTAATTTTTCTGAGTCAGCATGTACACCCAAACCTAGACAGCCCAGTGCTCCGCTGTCCCCTGGTGGTAACACTACGCTACGTTAACACACGTTAGCAAGTAACTACTCACAATTTATGCTTGCCATGTCTTGCCTATCTAGTTAGACACATACGCAGTACCGTCACTCGACACCTGATTTAGCTCCCTTACTAATCAGAAAGAACGACTAAGCTTTATCATTTAACCCCAGTAACTTTGTTCCTCTCTGTCATTTAACTACCAAGCCTTAAGCAGGGATCATCATAACCTGTTACTGACAATACAGATTGCACAGTATGTGACCCAGTATAGGTAACCTGATGGATAGCAGAGAATAGCATGAAAAGGCCTGTCTGTTAACCACTGTTTTATTAATCTAGCGAATATAACCAAACGAAATGAACATAATTACTATAACAAAAATGTGCAGTTTAATCTTATGCCATGACATTGTGTTGATTTAACATGCCTGCAGAGGCCTGATTTTGCTTTTGTGGCATTACAGGTCAGTTTGTACTCTCTTATATGCACCAAAAATAAAGAATTTAATTTATTTTTTTTTATAAAAAAAATCCATCAATCCAAGAAATACTATTAAAACCATACATTTAAAACTTCATAAAATACACTAACATAGATCACATCTTGGCACCATAAATTGAAACATAAAAAATTGAAATATAATCTATTATCAAAAAAGAAAAGCATTTTTAGGGCACAGCAGAAATATCAAAGGGTTACCGCTATTCGAAACAAAAAAATAAAAAAAATGTAAACTTTTAATGTTTTTTATTTATTTATTTTTTATTGCCTCTTATTTTCCAATAGGGTTTTTGGATCTTTTAATAATCAATTATAAGGTATATATTTAAACCTAAAGGAATACTATAGTCACCTAAATTACTTTAGCTAAATAAAGCAGTTTTAGTGTATCGATCATTCCCCTGCAATTTCAGTGCTCAATTCACTGTCATTTAGGAGTTAAATCACTTTGTTTCTGTTTATGCAGCCCTAGCCACACCTCCCCTGGCTATGATTGACAGAGCCTGCATGAAAAAAAAAACTGGTTTCACTTTCAAACAGATGTAATTTACCTTAAATAATTGTATCTCAATCTCTAAATTGAACTTTAATCACATACAGAAGGCTCTTGCAGGGTCTAGCAAGCTAGTAACATAGTGGATAAGAAAATTGCATGATTTTGCTATTACATGACGAAAAGTCATGATTTTATTAAAGACACGGAGGCGAGTATTGCATAACCCTTTCTTTACTGTCCACCAATAGCAGCAAAGAATACAAATATAATGAAAAAATGAAGAACATACATTAACATAGGCCCCTCCCCGCTCAGGTCCCGGTATATTAGGCAGCACTTCCCTTCCATAACCCTCTTTCTGAAGATGCGACTTAGTAACAATGTCCGAACAAGAACGAAAAACAGAGTCCAATAGTCCAAATAAGAAATTCTCACAACAGGGAAGCACGACCAGATGAGCTGTAGGACCAGAGATTTTCAGCGGGAAGAGTCCATTCAACTTGGATAACAGTATGCCATCTCGTTGGATTAGGCTGTGAAAACATAAAGAGACAGGAGCCGAGAGGTTAAGATCGATAATTGCAACTATTGTCAGGTACCAACTGAGGAGAAAATTCCAAATAAATACAAACCCACATCTTATTGTGATTAGTAAGCCTATCAAAACATAAACCTATCCTTGAGACATGGCCCCACTTACCGTACCCAGATCTTCCATGTGACTCGTTGCAACCTACGAAATAAGGGGTGGGGAGACATGAATAATAAACGTGGGTGGGACAATACTCGCCTCCGTGTCTTTAATAAAATCATGACTTTTCGTCATGTAATAGCAAAATCATGCAATTTTATAACAAGACACGGAGGCTCATATTGCAAGTTTAAAGCTGATTAACTACGGCCGTAAAAGAATGTGGGGCCGGGCGAAAGTAAAATTCACGGAAGGTAGATTCCCTAGACCAGTCGGCTGTCCTCATAATATCTTCCAGACGAGCCCCTGCAGTCATCATCGAGGATGCTGAGGCTCCCCGGACCGAATGGGCGCCGAAGATCGTGGTATCGATGCCTGCCAGATCCAATAACCATCGCACCCATTGTGACAGTGTGGTGCTAGAGACCGGACGGAAAGGTGGCCGAAAGGATAGGAACAGCTGTGGGGATACCTGTGAACGATGACATCTGGTACGATCTTCGTATTCGCGAAGGCAAGCCACGGGACATAACGCTGGAGAGGTAGGAAAAGCGGGGTAGGACACCGACTTGATAGAGGTTTTTGTCCGGCGACTAATGTTGAACGTGACCCCGTCCGGGGTGTACGACTTGGCATCGAAGTCCAGGGCTGTAACGTCCGAAATTCTCTTGCAGGATACGAGGCAGAGCAGGCAGACCAATTTGGCAGAAAGTTGCTTCAGGGAGAGCGCTGAGTTAGCGGGCCACGACGAGATAAAGGATAGTACAATGGACACATCCCATGACGTGGAGTAGCGAGGTCTGGGTGGTCTGGAGAAACGTGAGCCCCGAAGGAGCCGGCACACCAAGTGATGTTGACCCGCCGGGCATCCATCGAAACCTTGATGAATTGCCGAGATGGCTGACCTGTAAAGGTTGATAGTCCTGTAAGCCTTCCCCGCCTCGAAGAGGGACGTCAAAAATTGCAGAACCATGGTTACAGGGGCCGAAACGGGATCCACGTCCCTAGCCATGCACCAGCCAGTCCAAGCTCGCCAAGCTGACCCATAGGCTCGTCTAGTTCCTGGGGCCCATGCTTCCGCCAACAGGCGTCTAGTTGTGTCCGAAACTCCTTGGATTTCCCAGGGTCCCCGGAGATCCGCCATGCCAGGAGTGGGAGGGAGCCGTCCAACCGGAGCGGATGACACCGTCCCATCGGGTCTAGCAGCAGATTGTGGTGTGGCGGTAGCAACCTTGGGTAGTCCAACGTCATCTCGAGAATCTGGGGGAACCAAGATTGGGTGTGCCAGAATGGGGTTACCATAGAAACATAGAAACATAGAATGTGACGGCAGATAAGAACCATTCGGCCCATCTAGTCTGCCCAGTTTTCTAAATACTTTCATTAGTCCCTGGCCTTATCTTATAGTTAGGATAGCCTTATGCCTATCCCACGCATGCTTAAACTCCTTTACTGTGTTAACCTCTACCACTTCAGCTGGAAGGCTATTCCATGCATCCACTACCCTCTCAGTAAAGTAATACTTCCTGATATTATTTTTAAACCTTTGTCCCTCTAATTTAAGACTATGTCCTCTTGTTGTGGTAGTTTTTCTTCTTTTAAATATAGTCTCCCCCTTTACTGTGTTGATTCCCTTTATGTATTTAAATGTTTCTATCATATCCCCCCTGTCTCGTCTTTCCTCCATGCTATACATGTTAAGATCCTTTAACCTTTCCTGGTAAGTTTTATCCTGCAATCCATGAACCAGTTTAGTATCCCTTCTCTGAACTCTCTCTAAGGTATCAATATCCTTCTGAAGATAGGGTCTCCAGTACTGTGTACAGTACTCCAAAAGAGGTCTCACCAGTGTTCTGTACAATGGCATGAGCACTTCCCTCTTTCTACTGCTAATACCTCTCCCTATACAACCAAGCATTCTGCTAGCATTTCCTGCTGCTCTATTACATTGTCTGCCTACCTTTAAGTCATCAGAAATAATCACCCCTAAATCCCTTTCCTCAGATGTTGAGGTTAGGACTCTATCAAATATTCTGTACTCTGCCCTTGGGTTTTTACGTCCAAGATGCATTATCTTGCACTTATCCACATTAAATGTCAGTTGCCACAACTCTGACCATTTTTCTAGTTTACCTAAATCATTTTCCATTTGGCTTATCCCTCCTGGAACATCAACCCTGTTACATATCTTAGTATCATCCGCAAAAAGACACATAGACTAGTTCTGCCCGGTGTCTGCGGGTCTGAAGGAGGGAGCGTGGAATCATGGAAAACGGTGGAAAGGCATATAGGAGGTCCCCGCTCCAGTCTTGCAGGAAGGCGTCCACTGCCTCCGCCATCGGGTCTGGCCTCCAGCTGAAGAATCGAGATAGCTGGGTGTTGAGTCGGGAAGCGAAGAGGTCGATAGAAAAGGGACCCCAGAGAGATGATAAACTGGAGAACACCTCCGTGTCCAACTTCCAGTCGCTGGAGTCTGAGAGATAACGTGACCCCCAGTCTGCTTGGACGTTGTGCAGACCAGGTAGATACTCCGCGTGAACCATCAGGTTCCGTTCCAGGCAGAATTCCCAAAAGTCCTTCGCCAGGGTGGCCAACACTGCTGATTGTGTACCCCCCAGATGGTTGACATATCTCACCGCCGAGACGTTGTCCATTCGTAGGCGGATGCAGGTTAGGGCTCTGTCCCTCGCGAAGCTGCGGATGGCGAAGGAGCCTGCCAGAAGTTCCAGTGCGTTGATGTGTAGCCGTGACTCGGCTGCCGACCAACGACCCCCTGTAGATATCCCGTCGCAATGGGCCCCCCATCCGTGGAGGCTTGCATCGGAATCGATTGTGAATTCCGGTTGCGGGCCGAAGATCGCCTTGCCGTTCTATGCAGAGAGGTTGAGGATCCACCAACGCAATTCGTCTTTCGTTTCGGTGTCCAGTGACACTTGGTCTGCGTAAGACGCACCGGTTCTCAGGTGTGCGATCTTCAGGCGCTGCAGTGCCCGGTAGTGGAGTGGGCCCGGGAACACTGCCTGTATAGATGAGGCCAGTAGGCCAATGAGCCGTGCCAGCTGTCGCAGGGTGAGTTGGGGCCGAACTTGAGCTCTGCGTAACTCCTTGCGTATGGTGAGAATCTTGGACCTTGGCAGGCTCAGAGTCGCCTCCTTTGAGTCTACGAGGAATCCTAGGAATTCCATACTCGTGGCGGGGGTTAGGCATGACTTTTCCCAATTGATAACGAAGCCCAAGCGGGAGAGGAGGTCTATGGCCAGCCGTAGGTGGGCAAGGAGAGTGGAGCGATCTTGAGCCATAAGGAGTATGTCGTCTAGGTATACGATTAGACGAACTCCCCGGCTGCGTAGCCATGCCATGACAGGACGTAGTAGCTTTGTGAAGCACCACGGTGCTGAGGAGAGGCCGAAGGGTAGGCATGTAAACCGCCAAGTCTCTCGTTGCCATTGGAAGCGTAGGAGGTCTCGGGAGTCCGAGGCAATTGGCACCGTCAAGTATGCATCCTTGAGGTCTAGCTTTGCTAGCCAGTCTCCGTGAAGGAGAAGGTCTCGTAAAAGGTGAATACCTTCCATCTTGAAATGGCGGTATCGGACTATGGCATTGAGGGGGCGTAGATTTATGACAGGCCTCAATTGTCCGCCTTTCTTTTCCACAAGGAAAATATTGCTTATGACCCCTGTGGGTTCGGGAGGTGCTTTTTCTATAGCCCTTTTGGTAAGAAGGGTGGAAAGCTCCATGTCGATCCGTCTGCGATCCTGGAGTGAAAAGCAGATCGGTCGAGGAGGGGGAATGTGTACGATGTTGTCTATCAGTTCTATGTGAAACCCTCGAATGGTAGTCAGTACCCAGGGGTCTGAGGTAATTTGTGACCAAGCTGGCAAAAAATGTCGGAGTCTGCCCCCTACACAAACATGAGAAAAAACATGAGGTTTGAGGTAACTCACCGTAGGGTCGTCTCGAACCAGGTTGTCCTCGGAAGCCTCTAGATCGCCACGGGCGTCCTCGAGATGGGAAGAAGGAGGGGCGGGTGTTAGCCTCCTGGTATTTGGAACGTTGGTGAAAAGAGCCTCGTCCCGTGCCACGGGATTGGAAATAGTTCCGGCCGGACAGACGGCTCCTGGATCTGCCGGCCCTGGTAGAGACCCGTCCCTGGAATACTCGCCTCATAGAGGATTGAGCCTTATCCAGGGCAGTAAATGCCCCAACGAAACGCCCCAAGTCTTTTATAAAGGAGTCGCCGAAGAGGAGGCCTTGGGCGTCCTTACCGGCTTCTGTTAGGGCGAGGTTCGCCAATTTGGGCTCTATCTTAAACAAGATAGCCTTACGTCTCTCAATAGTTAAAGAGGTGTTAACATTCCCTGCAATACAGATTGCTCTCTGGACCCAACCACGTAGGTCTTCAGGGTCAACCATGCGGTTTTCCGCTCTGGCGTCTTCCGCCAAATCAAAAAGTTTAGCCAAAGGGCCAAATATGTCCAAGTGCTTATCCTGGGAGGATTTCAAGGCGGATTCGAGCCCTTTACGGGGGTTCCAGCCTAGCTTGGTAAGGAATTGGGTCATCTTGGGGTCTACCTCTGGAGTGTCGCAAACTTTGTTAGGCACAACAGGCCTTGGACACTCTGCCCTCAATTTGTTGCGTGCCGCTTTACTAAGTGGGTGTCGCACCCACTTCTCTAAATATGTGGCAACATGGTCAGCCGGGAGCCACTCTGCCGACCTTGGATGGTGTAAATCATCCGGGTCGAAGAGTGGAACGCCCGACGGGTCCACAAGGGCGGACTCCGCGGTCGCGGAGTGCCTAGTCCCTGGTTCGCCTCCGGACGTCTCTGCCTGGGCAGAGGGAAGGAGGTCAAAACCTGAATGAGCGGTATCCGCTTCGGAGTCGCTGTCAGATTCGATCTTAGCCTCCTCACTTGACCCGATTTCTGAGTCGGAGTCGCTCTCTACCTGTGCTCTGGCACATTTCCATAGCCGCGCCCGTTCTGCCTGGCGCGGAAAGGCTCTCTTGTGTGGTTGTGACACGCTTACAGGGGCGACCGAAGGTACGCCAGTCATGGTGTTTCTGGAGGCAGAGGGACCTTTAGATTTGTGGGTAGCTTTCCTGGGTAAATCTCCCGGTGGGTCCACAGGAGGACGCGGCTGAGGCGTCGTGGAGCCCGAGTAGCGCTCGTCCAAAGGACGTGGCTGTAGGGCCTGGGAAATGGTGTGGGAGAGAGTAGAGGACATGGACCCCATGGCTGCCATAATGGCGTCTGTCACTGAGCGCTGTAGCGCTAAGAACTGAGTCCCATCTGAGTGGGTAGTTCTGTCGGAGTGAGCAGGTGAATTACCTGAGGTGACAGGGCCTTCTCCCCTGCTGAGTGGGGTATCAGACTCCCCAGAGGGAGGAGAACCAGAGTTTAGTCTGGGTTTAGGCATTTTAAATAGAGTGAATCAATAAATCTAAAGAAAAACTGACAAGGAACAGTTTTTGGGTTAGTCACCCAAAGTACTAACAAGCAAAAACAAAAGCGATCTCACCAGGGCCCAGACCAGTGCACACTCTGACAGGGAATAGGGAAGAAGACAGGAGGTTAGAAAATGGCCGCCGAGAATCTCGCGAGATTCGCGGTAAAATTAAGTAAGGTGAATAAAGGAAAAAACCAAACGTTCGGTTAAAAGAGGTGAATTAAGTGAATACAAAGGTGAGTATAGGACAAAAAGCAAAACTGCCGAATGGGCCGTTTGCAAGAAACAGGCGAACGCGGCAAAACAGCCGAATGGCCTAAACTGCCGAACGGTGATAGCGATGAGAGTGCACTATGAAAAGACAGCTAAGGAAAAATGTGCGCAAGATGGCGCCAATGCGGGAAAGCAATGAAGAAGGCGAAAAACGGGGATTAAGAGAAGACAGAGAGGTCTGGACCCTGGGCACAAAAAACAACTACCAAGTGTAGTAGAGAAGAAATACCATAAAAGTAAGAATCAATAAGGTAATCAGGATAGAAAAAAATGATGATACAAAATATTAATGAAGTATTAATAAAATATATAAAGTATCAATAAAATAATAATAACAATAATAACAATAACGATAGTTAACGGTTATACAGAAAAAACAACTAATACTGATAATATAAATATATCAATAAATGTAAAACAGTATTGAAAGAAGTGACATGTACTTATCTTTGATCGGAGCAGCAAAGAAAGAGGGTTATGGAAGGGAAGTGCTGCCTAATATACCGGGACCTGAGCGGGGAGGGGCCTATGTTAATGTATGTTCTTAATTTTTTCATTATATTTGTATTCTTTGCTGCTATTGGTGGACAGTAAAGAAAGGGTTATGCAATATGAGCCTCCGTGTCTTGTTATAAAATCTTAATTAAACTAAACTTGCAATAAAGAAAGCCTAAATAGAGCTCTCTTTACAGGAAGTGTTTATGGAAGGCTGTGCAAGTCACATGCAGGGAGGTGTGACTAGGGTTCATAAACAAAGGGATTTAACTCCTAAATGGCAGAGGATTGAGCAGTGAAGCCGCAGAGGCATGTTCTATACACCAAAACTGCTTCATTAAGCTAAAGTTGGGTAACTTTAAGTGGGTAACCCTTTGATATGAATGCTGCTGTGACCTACAAATGCTTTTCTTTTTTGATAATAGATTATATTTCTATTTTTTATAATAGTTACATGAGTGATTTTAATACTTGTGCACTAACTCTTTTCTTGCATTATTGTTGAGCCTTATTACCAAGTTTTTTTTCTATTGGTTGCGGCAATAATTATCTCTTTCTAATATTGTATATTGGGTTATATCTCACCCTGCACAACCTTATTTATTCATTTATAGACATGTTAATGGTAGGGTCTTTTCAGAAAATGCAAAAAGACTACAAAAATATTATATCCTTTTTAATAGCAATCAGAAAGCTATTTGGACATCAACATAATTGTAGTGCTAAAAAGCTTTTGAATGCTAGGAACCTAACCAAACATAGTCTTTTTGTGTAAGATCACCAACATTAAAAGGGACACTATAGTCATCAGAACAACTACAGCTTATTGTAGTTGTTATGGTGAGTATAGTATATCCTGCAGGATTTTTATGTAAACATGCAGAGCGTGGAGTCAGTGCTGCACAGCCCCTTCAGATTCTGGTATGTGGCACTATTACAATACTGTTAAAATTGACATTTCCAAACAGAGACATCGTGCTGAAAGACAAAACAGAGCATGCAGGTCCACCACAAGGGAACATACAATGCTTCCTGGAGCTATAGATTGCAGTATTGCTAAATATAAATATAAAGCAATTAACCTGTAGCAAAGTAAATGTCCTCGGAGATTCTGCAGTACAGTATTAAAATAAAAAATAAATACAATACACTCCAATAAACACCTTGTACGGTAAACCTCCTATCTCAAATTAAGTATTGTACAAAGTCTCATAAGGCTGGTATCACAATAAAAAGGAGCTTGATTAAATTTGGCTCTACATACAAACAAATGTCAGTCCCTGTGAGAACAATTGATTGCTGCAAGGAAAGATAGGCTATGTAGTCAATCATTATACATAGCACCAAATGGACCTAAGAGTCAATGTAATGCCAGCCTGTATGAGGCATGAAGGGCTATTTAAATGAGTCAAATAAAGCTTGTTGGGTGGCCAGGTGGCCAAGTAGATATATACAATATATCCAATTAGAGAAAGATGAAAAATGCTATTGCCAGTAAAAGACTGGCAAAGAATTAAACTATCAAACCCTCTCTCCCTGTTAAGCTGGCTAGACAGACATAGGAGGAAAGATCAGAAGTAAAAATACTAAGTAAGTGAACCATCAAAGCAACATGCTAACCATTAGTGAAAAATAAAGTGCCCGGATAAAACAAAAAGCAAGAACGCCCGGCGTGCGTTTCGGTGCAGAACTACATGCACCTTCGTCAGGGCTAAACTGCATTGTGATGTTTATAGTATCTACAAGCACCAACATCTGATTATATGTTTCTTTCTATTCTTTTCTTTCTTTTTCTTAAAAATAAATTAATAATAATAATTACTAAGATTGGAAGACTTAATCTAATGGTACTTTTCCCTGAAGCTTAGTAATGGCAATTGTTATCTTCAGTTTCTTATACCCTCCATTTCTATTCCTGCTCTGTCATACGTTGCTATAATTGAGACTGAAATCTGTTGAAAAGCGAATTGTATGACAGGGCAGTCAAGATATATTCTGATTTTGTATCAGGAAGAGAAAGTCATAAATACAGTAAAACATTCCCTACATTTATTCAACTTTTAAATGGGACACATTTTCAAATAAACAAAGCAACACTAATCCATACTATGATAAATATAAAATGTGTTAAAACATGAGATTTAATAACTTTCTGTTGTATGTGGTAGCAGTAGCTGCTCATTGCTGCCTTGTTTGATCCGTCCCTCATCATTATGGCATCAATTGTGACGCCTATTTATACTGAGACTTCTGTGCATCAAAATATTGACATCTGTGTCGTCTCCTTGCTTTTCATGCTCAGGCATGTTTTTGATGCACAGGAATGACACATTCATCATCACTATCACTGTACCTATTAAAGCTGCTTGTTGCCTGACACCAGTGCCTGCTGTGGTCTCTGGAGTTCACAATATCATGTATAGGTTCATAGTCAGCTCTGGTATTTTAACAGCTGTGTCTCAACTATTCTGATCTCTGGTATCCTCTCACCCTGCTCTGTCTAAACGTCTCTTTTCCTTGAACTCCACTTTCACCTTGACTATTCTTTCCTCTGTTATTATGTTAAGACTGGCCACGCTAAAGATCAGTAATATGTTTCTGTCATGTATATTGCTGTTATAGCATAGGTCAGGGGTCCACAACCTATAGCACGTGTGACATGCATGGTACTCGAGGTGTCTTTGCACAGCACTCAATGCTGCCAGAGACAAACAGGCTCTGGCCTATTATTTATATATATATATATACACACCAAACACACTGTGTATATAATCCATACACACAACCCCACAAGCAGCCTATCTCATGCAATACTGCGAGCAGCCCCACACATACACACTATGTGTATATAATCCATACACAGCCAAAATTAATAGGTGTCATACAGGATACCACAAATTACTCATGAACATATACAATATAACAGCCCACATTCGCACAAATGCAACGCTACAAAGCAACTGCAGTATAAATAACACAAGCACAATACAGCAGATATTCTTTTGACATAGTACTACTGAAAGGTTGCCTACCCCTGGGATAGGTATTGTATGCTGGGTTGCTCTTGCATCTTGACATATGTATATACAGTATACATCATGCTCCGTTACACTGTGTATGCAGAAATGTCTCCAGCAGAATAGGTTTGGTAGTCTCTTTGTTCACTCTGTGATATTTAATGCAGTAAGAAGTGATAGTGGGCAATGTGCGAAACGTGCAAAATACCAGTGTTTCCTATGAAACAATCAACTTTTGGCTGATATTTAACATCAGATCTAGCAGGGCCAAATGAGTTATCCACTCTGGGCCCCCGTGTTACTTCAAATACTGTCATGAGCAGTACCATAATGCTGTGATTACGTGGAAAAAAATGACTTCCAAATTCTTCTGGCAGCTGCAATATTACTCTCACTTCAACCACCCATATTGCTTTTGTGCAAACTGCACACCTCCCAAGTGTCCCTATTTAAAGGGATACTCCAGGCACCCAGACCACTTCTGCCCATTGGAGTGGTCTGGGTGCCAACTCCCACTACCCTTAACCCTGCAAGTATAATTATTGCAGTTTTCATAAACTGCAATATTTAACTTGAAGAGTTAAGTCCTCCTCTAGTGGCTGTCTACTAGACAGCCACTATAGGACACTTCCGTGTTCATAGAACACGAAAAGTGTGCTATAACGTCGCTGGACGCTATGTGAGGACTTCCAGCGTCGCTGAAATCCCCATAGGAAAGCATTGAAAGCATTTTTCAATGCTTTCCTATGGGAAGGTCTAATGTGCATGCGCGGCATCGCCGCGCATGCACATTATGTCTCCCCCACCGCCGGCCGCACATGCTCAATAGGTCTCTCCCGCTGGATGACGTCGGCGGGGGAGGAGCGTGGGCGGACCCTGACCCAGCGCCGAGGGACATCGTTTTAACCCTTTCAGCAACCTGGCATGGGGAGTGGGAGGGAGAGGGGACCTGCAGTTTGTTTTCCTGGCACTGGAGAGTCCCTTTAAGAGGGGCTGTACCTATTTTCTGTCTTTATGTCCCTCTTTTCTAGGAGCTCCATATTGTTGCTGTGTCTGAGTGTATAACAGAGCTTCTCAGCAATAATACTGTAATGTGTCTTTAAACTACAATAAATGTGTTTAGAACCCCATCTGTGTAAATAAGATACTTTGCTCTTGTTCTAAATTAAAATTTAGTTACATACATTATTAGTAAGTCACTGCTCCTGGCCATACACCTTTAAAATGAAAGTACGGTATCCCTCTGCCCATTTAAAATGTTGGGATGTATGAAACTGGAATCATCCTATAGGTAAGAATTGTAGTGGGACCTGTGAGATATTGGGGAGGGATTTATATTTATTGTCCAAGAGTGTCAGGGATGAGGTTTCCCAATCTCAAATAGTAAATAGGGTTACAATCTCTTTCTATTGACACTTGTTTTTGGTTGTGACTTGCTAAATTACAGCTCTCAGAATTTGTGGAATTCCATCAGTTATTCAGTAAAGTGAGAATTCAAAATTAATTTCAAATTATAATTTAACGTGACCAATCTGGGGGGGGGGGGGGGGGGGAACTGACTTTTTCCAGTTTGTTTATTTTGATGTGGTATTTGAAATAAACTTTGAATTCACTTTGGGTTCCCACTTTAGCGAATATCCCTGTATGAGATTTCTTCGGTTTACATTTAGCCAGTCAGAGAACTGGCTAACTGGCTGAAAACTGTTTTGGCTCTGAAAAGGATGCTCCATGCATCTGGGCAACTTGCATTCATGTTGCAGATTTAAAATTTGTCCTTCCTATTTTTTAGCTTGTAAGTTGTCCAGTATTTGAGAAAAAAAATGCAGGTAAAACAACTTTTTATACTTAGAAAAAAAAAAAATATATATATATATATTTTTTTTATATAAAGGTTGGCAAGGGAGCATGACTACCAAGCAGTGGCTTGTGAATGAGCCTTGCTGATTGGATGTTTAGTATCTTGGAAGCAACAGAAAACTCTGCATTTGATGCAAATGTAATTAATTAATTCCAAAAGTGAGAGATTTCCTGATGATTTAGCTGATGCACGCCAGCTCCAGTAATCATCTGGTTCTGATTACGACACAAATCACTTTGCTCTTGGGAGGTGAAAGTGACTTATTTGTGGCGATTTTGAAATTCCAGGGGGTTCCATTCTATGACCAGAGATATGTGCATATCTGGCAATTGAATAACAACTCTCCTGCTGTGTAGGGGACGGTTACTTTCCACATACCAGTGACAAACCTGTATTTGGGAATAAAATTCATCCCACATAAGCGAACATATTTGTTCCTCCATCACTAGTCTTGAAGCGTCCCTGCACAGCAGCTTATTGCCGTGTGGTGGAAGGAGTCTATGGCGGCAATTCCTCGTTTCTCGTCAATCTGGATTTTTTTTCAAGTGGTTTTGACATATTCTGTTGGTTTCTCAACGCACAAAGCCCACCCCTCGTCCTGAGACCTCTTACAAGGAAATGTATGCTGTATGTCTTTATTACGCATTAAATCGCTTTAATAATTTAGATTCGGCCATGTTGGATCGCCATTAACCTTTTTTGTTTTTCTTCCAGTGGAGGCCATTTTATGCCTTGTTTTACATGCCTGCATTATTATTATTATTATGTCCATCTATATATCGCCAACAGATCCAGTGGCGCTTTACAATAGTATGAGAGGGGATTTAACTATAAATAGGACAATTACAAGAAAACTTACAGGAACAATAAGTTGAAGAGGGCCCTGCTCAAACGACCTTACAGTCTATAGGTCTGCATAATAACTTCCTTGTACAGAGTGTCCCTCTCTTCTTCTCATTCACTCATTTCTATTTGGCAAAATAGATGTTTTTGCACCAGAGGAGTTAGCTAAATAAAATGGGAATTATAATGAAAACAATCTGTCCAATATAGATGTCCTCCATAGGGTAATAATTGTGAAGGTTGCTCATCTACGGTATTTGTGAAGGAGCCTTGCACAAAAACACAATTTTTTCACACAGGCAAACAATCCACTGTCTGCCAGACCTGGATGTTTAATGACTCCTGCCTTAGAACTTTATCCTTAAATAAACTGTTCCCAAATGTATTGCTCGAACAAACTTGAGTTTCTTAGGAGATGACTTCCCAGGAGACTGTCTGTTTTACATTTGTCTTGAGTTAATGTTGCTGTTCAGTTTACATTGGGTTACAAAATGGTTCTTTAGAGTTAATCCCATTTATATTATTCTGAATTCTGCATTGCCAGGACTCCTAATCTCAGTGGAGTTTGACATATCAATGAGAGAGGTACCGTAGCACCTGACCCCTTGCCATGTTGAACTCTGGTGTCGTGTGTGTCATAAAACTTTAAGCAGAAAAAGAGAGAGTTGGGTGCACATGCAGAACATGCATTTCTCATCAATGGTGCTGCCATAGAGACCAACATGTATACAAAATACAGATTATGAAGAGCACACACACAAAAATATGGTTTTAAATTTTACAAGGGTGCTTAAAATCTAAAAATGAAAAATGTATTTTGTGTGTGCGCTCTGTTCCTTAATCTGTATTTTGTATAAAGTTTAAGCAGACTATCTGCAATGTCCGGGGTATGGATTCACATGTCGGCATATATTTCTCATGTCTGATGAGTGTTTACATACCTCCCAACTGTCCCTATTTAGGATAAGTAGTTCCTATTTTGTCTCCAAATCCCTCTGTCCCTCTTTTCTAGGAGCTCCGTGTTATTGGTGTGTCTGAGTGTATAACAGAGCTCCACTTCAATAATACTCACAGTAATGTGTTTAAACTGCAGTAAGTTTGTTTAGAAATCAGTCTGTGTAAATATGTTCTTGTTCTAAATTACATTTTGTTGAATAAAATATTATTAGTAAGTCACCTAAAATTACCCATAACAGCCCTGTCCCTGATCCCACTCCCACCCGCAAAAATAAAGTATTCCTCTTTATCCGTTTGCCATGTTAGAATTGGGATTAAAGGGACTCTCCAGTGCCAGGAAAACAAAGCGTTTTCCTGGCACTGCAGGTCCACTCTCCCTCCCACCCCCTATCCCAAGTTAAAAACCCTTCAGTGAATTACCTGTATCCAGCGCCGATGTCCCTCAGCGCTAGTTCAGGCTCCACCCATGCTCCTCCCCCGCCGGCATCATCCGGCGGGGGAGACCTATTGCGCATGCGCGGCCGCCGGCAGGGGGAGACCTAATGCGCATGCGCGGCAATGCCGTGCATGCACATTAGACCTCCCCATAGGAAAGCATTGAAAAATGCTTTAAATGCTTTCCTATGGGGAATTCAGTGACGCCGGAGGTCCTTACATAGCGTGAGGACGTCCAGCGACACTATAGTACAAATCTGTGCTAGAAACACAGAAGTGCCCTCTAGTGCCTGTCTAGTAGACAGCCACTAGAGGAGGAGTTAACCCTGCAAGGTAATTATTGCAGTTTATGAAAACTGCAATAATTAAACTTGCAGGGTTAAGGGTAGTGGGAGTTGGCACCCAGACCACTCCAATGGGCAGATGTGGTCTGGGTGCCTGGAGTGTCCCTTTAATTACTAGATACCCCATGTTGAATACAGAATGCTTTTTGTTTTTTTCAGATAACCTGTATGCCCAAGGCAGGGGATTTCATATGCTAGTATGGTTTTGTAATAACATTTACACCAGTGGAAAATTGGTTAAAAGCAACATGTTAATTATGTTTTGTTTTTGGTTTTTTCTTACCTTATCTGATGTATGTTAGTAAATCAATTGGTGGATTAAAAAAATTCCTTATTTTTTTTTCCCCATTCTATTTTGCTGAACTAAATCGGAATTATAATGGCTCCATGTACATTGTTCTAGTGTAGTGAGTGTTTGAGACGCCCTGTCTTATCTGCATTGGACTGTTATGGTGAGATATAATTGATTAGGCAAGATTCATTTTGTTATTTTATGACTCTATTTTTAGCCTGATTATACAATAAAAATAAGGCTTTCTTCAAGGCTGAGTGAGCTTGCTATTGCAGGAGAAGCAAGTAATTACAGATATCATGATACCTGCAGGCAGACCTGCTGGCAAAAACAAAGACACACAATTTATTTGTAAGACGCAGCAGCTTAGACTGACTCATTTCCAGCCACATACAAAAATCTGGGCAATAATAAGCCTGTTGGAAAAAGAAATACAATTTCTCCTTGATTGCTTATCAAAAGGGAACAAAATGGCTGCCAATCTTCACAGGGAATACATATCAACAGCTAGAGGACATTATGTTGGCTACTCTCGATCTATATATAATTTGTTTTTATTTCTTTAATCTGTCATATGTGAAAATATACTAATAGAGTACAGAATTGTGCACATTGTAATCCAAGCTGAAAAAAATCGTACATTAAAGGGCCACTATAGTGCCAGGAAAACATACTCGTTTTCCTGGCACTATAGTGGTCCTTTAATGTACAGGTCCCCCACACCCTTAGGGTCCCCCTTCGCCGGGCTCTAGGGGTAGGAAGGGGTTAAATCACTTACCTTTCTTCAGCGCTGGGCTCCCTCGGCGGTGGGGACTCTCCGCCTCCTTTCCCCGTCATCGGCTGAATACGCATGCGCAGCATGAGCCGTGCGCGCATTCAGCCAGTCCATAGGAAAGCCGGGCTGACACTCTTTTTGATGCTCTTTAGTGAGTGGACCTGCCCCATTTCTGTACAGGTCTATCTGTGCATTTCCAGTGAAATGAGTTGTATCACGGACGACACTCTGCCTCATCCCTAAAGTTTTTTTGAATTGGTATTTTTTCCAGAAGTTTTCAAATGTGTCAAGGAGGAAATTTGAGCATGGGAAGAGGTCATTTGATCCAATAATAGGGTTTTAGGAGTTTCAACATGTGGAGAGATGAAAAGGATCACATGGAAGAAGTGTGGGATAATTGTAAAGCAGGTGAAGGAGTGTAGAGAACATAACGAGAAGTACGAACATTAAAGAGGTGTAAAGGTGTGAAAGGATTCGTACATGAGAGTAAGGAATTTGATGATAGTATGTTGATGGGTCAGAAACCAGTGGAGTTTTGGAAGTTGGAAATGAGGGGATAAAAGAGACCGTTCACACGGTTAAAAAGATGGGCCGAAAGCCAAGTGAGGTTCCAACCTGTGATATCAACTGTGAAGAAAGGAAAAGAGAATAATAGAAGCGGGTAGGTCAACAATGGTGAAGATTGATATTTAAATCATTGTGTAAAATTACAAATTAAGACCACTATGGCAATTGCAGTGATTTGCAAAACCCACAAGGCTGCATATTCTCCCTTTGACCTCAAAAGCCTGGTAATAATGAATGCAAGTGCATTGGTTGCCGGGAAATTTAAAGGCGGATCTTTTTTTAAAACAAATTTTAAAATTTTATTTAATGGAGTACTTTTTCCTCTAGACCTGGGGAAAAAAGTCCTCCACAACATAGCTTTACTAGGGAAAAAATGCAAAGCTATTTCAGCCAAGTATACCAATATAACTGATTGGATTGAAATAATTTCCATGTTGTCTGCCAACATCAAGCTGATTATTTCCTATCCAATGAAAATATTGACAAGTTTAAATTTCTCTCCATTACCGCGGTAAAGTGTTGCCGGAAACTAGATAGAATCAGGGCAGTTTAATAAAGGGAAACACAATTTTTAAGGCATTGCGTATTCAACATTGCGTATTGATATAGGAATGTTTACATAGTGGCTACGACTGACTAGGAAACAGCTTGTATCGTTTTAAAGAATAGCGCGGGTCTCCACAGCTCAAGTTAATGTTAGACATTGTACTGGTCATAAATCACATGTCTGGATTAAGTTTGGGTTTATTCATTAAACAGCGGATTGTGCTGAATTAAAAGCAGAATTTGTGAAACTTCACACCACAATTGAGAATTTTTCGGGGAATGGCAAATCATAGGCTAAACTGGAACAATACTTTTTTCCATAATGTATAATTCACAAATTACTGCTTTGGCCAGTTTTATTTATTGTTTGTAACTTTGAGAAATGACTAGCTCTACCTAACATAATCTGTGTCCTTACAATGGAACAGCAGAATTCATCATAACCAGGGCTACCATCAGGACTCCTGGGCTCCCCCAGACACATGCACACATACACACACACATACGCATGCATGCACGCACACACATCTGCAGACACACTGGTGCATACAAATACACCCTGAAATACACACACAGGTACACGCTGCCACCCACACAAGTAATCTGCTAGTTCATACACAAACACACACAAAACGCACACTTTTTTACACAAATATACACTGCTAGACACACATACTCCGACACAGATGCACTCACCATACTTTACCACAATTATTCCAAAAAAATATTAAAATACATCTTATATTAGCCACAGTCTTGTTTGCTTACTAATCTGTTGTAGATGGCAAGGAGGTGAAATAATTATATCAACAGAAATACTTAATCTTTTTTTTCCAGTTGTTTTTTTCAACTATTAAATTTCAACTATTATTTCAGTGAAACATAGTAGAAGGCTATATATATATATATATATATATATATATATATATATATATAATTTTTGAAAATTATTTTTATTTATATATAGGTGTATATATATAGTGATATATACATATATATTTATATATAGGTGTATATATATGATTTCGTTCACACCTCCCTGTGACATAAACAGCCTTCCTAAACGCTTCCTGTAAAGTGAGACACTTTTTTATTGCACATTAGGATTTTTTTTTTATCCCTTGCACTGGAGGCTCCTGTGTGTGATTGAAATTCAATTTACAGAGCAGTAGATAAAACTTTTAAAGTTTCATTTATTTTTTTCGTGCAAACTGTTAGTCACAGGGGAGGTGTGGCTAGGACTGTAAAATGGCAGATAATTGAGCATGATTTATCCCCAAAAACGGCTTCATTAAGCTAAAGTTGTTTTAGTGACTATAGTATACCTTTAAGCTTGCTGAAATGGTGATAATGCAAGGACCATGTATGTGCAACATTTCAGCAAGACACTTTGACACACTTTGACACTTACATATACAGGTATATATTTATCTTTATATATTATCTGATATTTTGCAGAACAGAACATTCCCCCTTTATTTATTCTCCATCTTCCAGAGGTTTACCTGTATGCAGATTCTCAGAACTTTCAGTCTAAAGAGAGTAAAGGAGATTTTATCACTTTGCAAAACACAAGCAAAAAGTGCCGTAAGTCAGAGCAATGCATATTGGTATCCACAGCCAGATGATGCCACTTCTTATAGCCTAATAAAAATGGAACATGTGCGTTACTCTCCATACAGAGAGACACATTTTCATTCATATTGATATCGAATGAGCTACACAATTTCTGAACACAGGAGGTCACGGAAACTTTTGTAGAGCAGCATTGAGGACTATGTCACATTTGTCCATTTCAATGCATCACTTATTGTTGGAGAGAAGCAGATGATGACCTGAACTTTTGCACAACCTCTGGTACACAGATTTGTATATGCCACACATCCACCTCTCCTGAATTCTCACTCCTGTCAAGCAGGGCTCACCCTGTTTCTTTTCTCAGCTTTACGTTCAGTAAGTCAGTTCGCATTCACCCATTCAAGTCAACATGTACAAATAATCCTGAAATCTTGTCTGAGCTTTGACAACTTCAACGAAGAAATGCATGAGAGAAAAATAAAATGATATCCACAGCTTTCTTTTGTATCTTCATAAATGGTATTTGCCGTAAACGCACGCAGTTCTAGTGATGCTTATCTTTACAGCCATAGGCACTGTGACTTCATACCTGCCAACAGTCCTGGATTCAGCAGGATGGTCCCAATTTGGCGTTCTTTTCACTGGTGTTCTGCTTTTTAAGAACACCAAAGGCATATCCCCAATAAGTGCATCACAGTTTTGCTGTGCAAGCTAAACTCAAGTTATTTAGCCCATGCAAGAGTATTTCACTAGTGATCTGCGCATGGGCCGTCCTGAGTATGGCTGGTCTGTGCAGCTGTTGGTTACGGCTTTTCAGACAGGTGCATCATGAAGCCCTCTCTAAACCTGGCCCACCTCCTTCCCAATGCCATTCTCTCAATAGCATTCTATCATATTTTATATGACTATTTACTTTGAGTGAAAATATATCCTGCCATGTTTTGGAAACACTGACAGCCTGCAATTTAACTTACGTAAATGTACTTGCCACCAGGAAATGCTGTACACAATGTGCAATATCAGTTTGTTCTCTATGTTTATGCAGTCGTATGTTTGGAACTGAAAGCGGGGCTCAGTGCATAGAGGGTATGAAATTATTTCTATAGAAGGAGCTTTGATTATTTTTTTTCTGCTCCGAATCGTTTGTTCTGTTCTGTTATAGGAACACTACACGTACTATAATCATTACTGTGCACGGTAGTTGTTATGGTACCAGATTAATTGTTTTACTTCCTGCAGTACTGTGTCTTGGAATAAAAATAAAGATATCGATTTTCTTACGTTTGCTAGCAATTTGGCCAGCACAATGTATAGATGGAATGATATCTATATAAGTGATATTATGTCAATCGTCCAATGAAGGAATTCTTTAAAAGTAAGTCAGTGCACGAAAAATATGGGGTAGATGACTCATGTACCTGATATAACATGAAATTGCTCATAATTGAATCATTTTGCCTGCAGCCAGGTGTCTAGAAAAGATTTGGATTACTGTCTCAGATAGGTTAAAACTGATTTGAAATTGGGTATATACAGGTATTTCGACATAACAGAGTATCTCGTTGATATAAAAAAACAAACAAATATACCATACAGTTGTAATAGTTAAAACTGTTGATTATTTTCCTAGTTGCAGCATTCAGTACACGGCCTTGAAATTCGGACCAATCTTCTTTTGTACTGCTTATTCATCCTTTCTATATTTCTTTTATCTCCTCAAACCAATAGAAATGTGCTATTTATGCTACTTTCATTGAGAGGTTTGGGAGCGAAGTGTAGCGAATGATGCATTGCTTTCTTTCATTTCTTATTCAGCTTTTTCTAAGGAAAACCATTAACTTTTGTTTATAAAGATGACTGAAACATATTGTTCTTTGTTTCTTTGGCAATGGAATGCATTATTTGGCTCCCTTTAATGCAGGTAAAAGCTTGGAAGCACAGAGAGAGAGGTGATCCTATATTTCCAATTTAGTTTTTCTCTAAGCTTTTTGTCGATGACCTTTTCAAGGACTTCATACACCAGCGTTAGCTTTAGTATTGCAGATGTTTCTTCACTAAATATGCGAAGATGTGCAACCAGTTGGTTTTAAAGTTAATAGTCCACTATCATTTTATTGAGCATCATAAGACATGTGCTCCTTCGACACATGCAGTTGCAAGATAACAGATCACTGTTTGGTATAGCTCAAAATATGGGATATTTTATGGGACAGAATTACACATTTGTATATCTTGTTTCAGTAAAAAAAATGTTGGTTTTTTTTTTTTTTTTAAATTATTCTACTTTATTTTTTTTCTGTTCACGTATTTTTAGGCACAATCCCATTTAAGAAATTACGCCTGGTAGAGAGTGTTAACTTGAATATGATACAAAGTGTGCAACTTGGATTAGAACAGCTAAAATAAGCAAATATTTCATTAAATACATGGAAATGTTCAATGAATACTATAAATATTACTAATTTCAATTGAAGAAGGCAATACCTTGAACATCTGATCATCCAAGGTGCTGATTATTAAGTTACTTGGTGTCTTTGTAACTGAGAAATTGAAATTGTTGCTTGCTGACATGCAATCAATTTTTAAAGTGCCACATGCTTTTATTTATTGAAAAAAGTAGCGAGGAAACCATTGCAAAAGATAAGAAGCAAGTCATTGCTTCTAAACGACTTTTTATCCTGATAAGCTTCAGAAAAAAATGCAGGGATATAGAGATGGTCACAGTAAATCAGCTGTCTCCATAGTAACACACGTTTTACAGATTTAGACTTTACTACTGATCTGCACTGCAGCACTATCACCTAGAGCAAGGCATTAAAATCTTTCTTTCAGAAAAATAACTGTAGGCTAGTCATTCAATCTAAATATGTGATTCAACAAATACAAACTTTAAAACAACAGTTCTATGAGGATGCAATAAATTACATCGACTAGATTATAAGTTTCAGTGCATAGCATCCCCGGTGCTTGAACTTTTCATACAGTTCCAGAGTTAGATGTAATATATTCTTCATCAAAAATATTGTAAAAATGACGTGCACTCTAGAGCTTTGGGTTCATGAACATCTTGGGTATTAATGGCTAAACAAAAGCTGAGGAGCTAAAGGTTGACTGCCACAACTGATATACCCTTTCTGTGTACAGTTTACGTTTTAGCGAATGCAGATATTTATTGTGGGTTTATCAGCGAACAGGAGGTATTATAGACCCAAAATACATTATACACATTTATTCCTTTCTGGAATAAAACAATGTGTTTGCTTTGCACTAACACACACTAACAGGGTATTGAAGATACAAATCTATTACTGGATCTGTGGGCCATATGCAGTGGGATTGCCTATAGATCCAAAGTTTGGAAAGTTAATTCAGCAAATTTTGAAGGTTTCGACTGACCAACTTTATTGGGCCATGCAATATGTATATTAGGTTACAGTTGGTTATGATGGGTGCATTTATAATTAGCTGATCTCCATCAGCACATAATTCTGCCCCTTTTCTCTAGACCTACAGTTTTCCTTTTTTCTTAAAAAAAAAACAAAAAAAACATGATACTATTTTTTAACCCCTTAAGGACACATGACATGTCTAACATGTCATGATTCCCTTTTATTCCAGAAGTTTGGTCCTTAAGGGGTTAAAGGATTACTACAACCCTTTTTAATGCATTCATTTTTAAAATGGGTAATGCCCAGTATTCTTAAGTTTCCACACCCCATTACTATAAAAAAAAGGTATTAACTGAAATCCAGCACCGAGCGAAGGGCCCACTGCTTTCCACGCCCCCGCCTGATGTCATGGCAGCTGTGCAGGGTCCATTCGAAAGCTTGTCACGAAGCTTGTCATGGCGCCAAAATATGTAAGCGTGCACTTATATATTCACTGTATCCAGTATATCCAAGATATTACACTAGATTGGTGTCATTCTCTTTTTCTTTTATATACCTGTGAATTACCCGCCATTGGACTAAGACACCAACTACATATCCACATTCAGGGATTATACTGCCCAGTCATTTGCCAGCTCCATACACTGTAAGTGTATTTGCTTTCATTTTCTTCAGTCGATGGCCTACATACTACACTATAACCTACCCCTTGTCCTCTCTTCACATTGCATATTGACCTGTATTTGTGGACTTTTTCAAGGTGTTGCTCCCGTTCTCTCGGATATAAATTAATTACGACCAGAAAGAAAAGACTCTGGTTTGGGTTGTTCGAGCTACCTCCCTTATCCCCCAACAAGTGGTGATGATCCCTTGTTAAATGTCTGTACTTATTTTTCTTTCTTATTAGTGCTTAAGTCAAGGGAACTTTGCTTTCAGGTGGGGATTTACTTGTGTTTACTAATCATTCCTGTAGAGTAAAAATTTTAAGGTTAAACATATATATATATATTTTTTTTATAAAAGCTACTGATTAAAGTGTGAACATGACGTATAGATTAAAAAAAATAAAAAAATTAACCTCACGTTCCCTTAGATGATATGTCCATTTAAAGAAAATGTTATCCATATTAAATTGTCTTGAAAGCTGGTTGTGGTTGGTATCAGGATAAATTTGCTCCCCGGAGAGCTTCCAATAACCATTTCTTAAAGAATCCAGAATAGAATGATGCGAACGTCTGCAAATCTCCCATTGACACGGCAGCATGAATTCAACCACATTAGCACCTGCACTCAGGCACTCCTTGATAGAAATCGAATCTATCTTTCCTAGGATGAAATTGACGATAGCACTTTGCAAAGTAATGAACATCACACTCCCCAGACAACGGAATCATTTCTACAGACAAAATAATCGTTTGGAATGCCGATTGAAATCAATTTAAACGTCACTTGAAGACAACTTAAAAACAATCGAATTGTTGCAATTTTTATTTATTTATTTTTAAGATTTAAAAGGTATAAAATGAAAGTAATTTACCACTTGAACGAGTGCAATTTAAAATTGCAGGAATTGATTTACATATATCTATATTTTTCTCTTGACTATTTTCCATGGTTTTAAAGGATCACTATAGGGTCAGGAACACAAACATGTATTCCTGACCCTATAGAGTTAAAACCACCATCTAGCCCCCCTGGGCCCCTCATGCCTCCATAAATATAGCAACATCTTACTTTATTCAAGCCAGAAGCTGTAGATCTGCATGCTGTTTGCCTAAAAAAAAAACAAGCAGTCTGCTGACCTAATCAGAAGTGGTAGCCTAATCCAATCACAGTGCTTCCCCATAGGATTGGCTGAGACTGACAAAGAGGCAGATCAGGGGCAGAGCCAGCATGATTCAAACACAGCCCTGGCCTATCAGCATCTCCTCATAGAGATGAATTGAATCAATGAATCTCTATGAGGAAAGTTCAGTGTCTGCATGCAGAGGGAGGAGATACTGAATGTTTGAATGCATTTTAGGCAGCCATGACCCAGGAAGGATCCCGCTATCTGAGGAGTGGCCAGTGAAGTTATCACTAGGCTGCAATGTAAACACTGCATTTTCTCTGAAAAGACAGTGTTTACAGCAAAAAGCCTGAAGGTAATGATTCTACTCAACAAAACAAATTCAATAAGCCGTAGTTGTTCTGGTGACTATAGTGTCCCTTTAAGGAAAGGATCAACTCTTCACATCCCCGCCAGTTATGGGTTATTGGTCTTTTCTTTGATATAGAAACAGTCTAGAGTTTAACATCAACTTCCAGACTAAGCAGCATACTGATCTAAAATTAAAGAAAAAAAAACGGTGTGCCAAAGGTAGTTAGGCTGATAAACATGTATGACATATTGCATCTCAATGTGTGTCCCAGTGCTCGGATATCATAACTGAAAAGGTCTATAGATGTGGGTATGAAGATGGTTTACATGCATTTCACATACCTGGGTCTCAATTCCACTTTATATTTAGGAATAAAACATTTTAACAAAACCATCATCATTTTGTTCATTGAATCAGAAGTAACAATTTAAACTAGACAGAGATGGGGTTGAAAATAGCTATGCAGCTTTTGGTTTGACAAATAGATGTCACCTGTCTATGGCTGTAAAGGATTTAATCGGTGCAATCATGCACACAGGGCACCAACAAGACTCTTTCTGAGGCTTATGTTCACATATTTCACAGAATGTCCTTCTTTGTCAGACATTTGCAGGACAAGACTGTGTGTGTGTGTGTGTGTGTGTGTGTGTGCGCTAAATTAATAAAACTCGTATGAGCGGTAGAGGGAATTAAGTATTACATAATATCATTTAGATGTGAAATAATGGGAGCATTTACTAGCTTAATAAACTAGTAAACGCAATCCATGGAGAGCAATCCTTACTTTGTTGGCAAGGTTTATCAGTAGGTTCTTTTATAAAGTGCTGAACCTGTTATAACTTTAGTGTTCCAGGTTTGATTTCATCAATACTTCAGTTATCCCTTAAACTTTATGAATTGCTAAAATCTAAGTAATTTGGGGGGATAACTCATCTATATATATTTATATATTATTTCTTTCTTATTTTGTGTGGGTATGTAGTACATTTAAACCAGTGCTGTCTAATTCTCAGTACACCAGCTGATATTAATTGTATTATGGTATGCTAGGAATCATGGGGAGCCATTGTCTAAGGTACCAGACATTCTAAAGCTTAGACATCACTGTTGTGCAATTTACCTTTCAGTGGTTTTCCTTCTAATGAGGGATTGTGAATAATTATGATTTGTCAACTGAAAAAGGGCCCTTACTTGAAGGGACACTGTAAGTTTTGTAACTGCTCCTCTCAATGAAGTGGTTCTATTGTTTGGAGCTGTCCTTTCATTCAGCATTAGCGCATTCTTAATGTTTAATGCTACACTAGAGTCCTCAAGAGTCCTTGCTGATTGGGCTAATGGAGAAGCATTAGTTTGAGCAGAGATGGATGATTGTGAGTGGCTGAGAGTGTCAGCTGACAACTGTCAGCCTATCAAAGTGCCCATTGCTGGTAGGAATTGGTATGGTTAGAAGAAAATTTGTCATCTCTGTCTTAGCAATACCTACAGTAGGGGCCAAACTATAGGTGGCCAGAGAATCCCCCCCTAAAACAAATTGGGAGGGGGAGAGAGGGGAAGGGCAGCATGGAGGGGAAGCCATTGGCTTTCTGATGCCAGTATGCTGTACGTTCTGGTATAGGCCAATTTTGCGCCTAATTGATTTTAGCAAGTTTGGAACTTTGTTCTGGGCTGGCTAATGACTGTGCCGGAGGTGGAGTTACACCTCTGGCAATTAAGGAATTAATCTCTGTATGTGCACCATTCACTATAACACTCTACACCTACAGACTCCGGGCAACATGAGCCCTTGAAATCACAGAAGTGATCATGGTGCTTGGAGTAACCTTTTAACATCTCAGTTGAAATGGCAATTTATTGCAACCAGTCATTACAATTTGAAATGGAAATTTTTTACAAATTTGTTTACAAATCTGATCTGCCACCATAGATTTTGCAGTTTGGATTTTATTTGCTAGGATTCAGAGTCTAGTGAATAACCCTATTCTTTTTTTTTTTTTTTTTTTTTTTTTGCAAGGGATTTTAACATTTTGACTAATTTGATATATTAGGTGTGTCTTTCTATAAATCGTTTAGCACTTTTTAATAATGTTAAGAAAACACAAACCAATAAAATATAACATCTACGTTTAATTCACTGCTGCGTATTACCCAAGGTATTATTTCTTTATAATCCTGGTCTAACATAACATTTAAGCTATACAGTTTGTACATCCAGGCTATCGAGACATTGTCTGATTATATCTCGCACAGTGCCCGCCCACTGCTTTATGCAGGGTTACAGACACCAACACTTATCAAAAGAGACTTCAAAAACTCTGATGAAAGGAAGAAACACATCCAACTAAAATCTGTGACCCCACAGTAAAGGGGGCACAGCACGTATATAAAGCATTTCTAGGTGCCTGTGCATTTCACAGTTTATACAATCAGTATATATAACGGGTAGCTCTAATGTAATTATAGTAATATATTTAGGGACAGATTTCAATAAGAGATTTTTATTTTATTTCATTTTTTTTTTTTACAAACCAGTGTTCCTAACGCTTCAGAGTCTATGTAATTGTTTGTATAGGTTCCCCCCATGTGTCCCCAATATTTTTACATCCCCTTTTCCAGTGCCAAAGCTAATTCGGCGCTGCTTACCTCTCCTCCTCCTGCAATGAGACGGAGAAGCTAATGATGCTCTTAGAGGAGCATTGGGGTCCTGATATGCATGCACAGCAAATACCGTGTACCCAAGCTTGAGATGAAGTGGGCTGGTTGACCTTAGTGCTATTTTAAGTGATTCCAGGAGGTAAGACATTATGTAAGGTGTGATGGCATGAAGATAGTTCAACCATGCTTGCGGAAAAGATCTACATCCTCTAGAACTCGGCCCCTTGCTGGGTCACATGCTACTGGCTTTCATGGATGATGACCACTGTGTTGACTATGATCTGAACAAAAAGCTTTTTTTTTAATTTTTATTTTTTACATATTTTAGAGTAATTGTTTCAGTCCTCGTGAACAATTGAAGGATTTATCAGTATCCTCATTGGAAAATAAAGGAAGAATCTTGAACTGTTGGTGCATGAGGTTTAGTTTGTGAATCCCTGTTGTGGTTATTGAGAATGGCATATGGTATTTCTGTCTATATCTGCCTTGGATGCTACCTCTGGACCTGAATGCTTCCTTTTGACCGATAAAAACAATATACAATATATATAAAATATTCGTAATGAGAATTTCCAATACAAAACAAACCTATGTTTAATTAGCCTTACAGCAGTTACACATTGGGACAAGTAAGAATAATAACTAATAAATGCATAATAAAATGGTCAATCCTGTTGCATCCTATTAACATGTTCTGTATGAGATGCTGCTCTCTGTGATGGATGATTTGCTTATTTATTTATATTCATTATGGGAGAAGCTTTAAATTTATGTCAAAGTTTAAATGATGAATCTCTTTTAGATATATTTCTCATATTGAAAAGGCAGCTCAGTAAAAGAGTGGGGGGTGGGAATGTGAAAACGGCAATCCTCATTCTATAGTTAACTTTTTATTATACGTATTAAAACTATTACTTTGGAATTAGAGTAAACCTGTCATGAGTCACCTGGCCCTCTGATCCAGCGCCACCATGTACTCACTAGAGGCCTACCACTGACTTAATTGATTTGCCTTGCTTGGAAACACTCTCCCAAATAAGGCAAACCTCCTTTATGATGCCGAAACACTTGCGTCTGAACAGAGTGAGGTCTGACACTCCTTTACTTTACTTTACTCCTTAGCCAGGGCTAACTGTGTCGGCCAGGGAGTTCCCATAGCAACCACCATGCATGCGCAGTGGTCGCTATTCTTTGAAAGCAGAAGGACTGCCTGTGTGAGTTCTCTTCTATTGTCCTTGTCTCTCAGTTCTTTGGTTCTCTGACAGGGTAACTCTATAGAAGTTATCTCTCATAATGCTCTACAGCAAGCATGTCAAACTCAAAGGCTAGCACGGACCAAATAAATAAGGTTTAAGTTTATGTAGACTGCAAAAAAAAAAAAACCAAAACACCTGAATTTTTTATAGAAACGTAGGTTTGTATTGAAAAGTACAGTATACAAAAAACAACAGCATCCCCCTCTACTAAACCCCAGTGCCTCCCTCTATACTAAATCCCAGTCACCCCGCTATACTAAATCCCAGCACCCCCTCTACTAAACCCTGGCCTTTGTTTAAAAAACAAAAACAAAAAACAATATTAGCCAACAAGCAGACTCCACTCACATTGCCACTGCAAGTATGCGACTCCGGAGTTCACCCTCTGGTATACCCCCTATGACGCCGCTCGCACCCTGTGCCAAAGCGGATCCTCCCACAACTCCTTGAAACCCTGTGAAGGTGGAGCTTGTTGACGTCACATCGTAATGTGACGTGGTGTTGCGTTCTCCTGACCCTCCACTGTCCAGCCACACACTTACACAAACTCACTCTTTGACAGACACACACACACACTAACAGATACACACTGACAGGCACACTCACCGAAACACACACTCACGGACAGACAGACAGACACACACACACTCACTGACAGATACACACACTTACACATTCTTGCACACACACATCATTTTATTTATTGCTCCCTACCTTTGGGAGCTGGTGTGGGGTCTCCCTTCCTGCTCCTCACGCATGCAGTTTAGTGATGATGACATCATGTTCCGGCACCCGGTAGCACTACAGATGGCGCGCACGAGGGAGCAGTGAGGAGCAGGAAGACTGAGCTTCCTCGCTGCTGCCAGCGACCCCTCCTCTCTGGTCTAAGAAGTGATTGACACATTTTAAATACTTTTTTCTCCCAGTCTATACATTTGCTAGCAAATCATTTAGCATAATGTTTATAATGACGTTTATGCTTAAGTTAAGCACAAGTTATAATTAGGATAACCGATTCCTTTTAAGATGTAAAGAGTCCACTCATTAGGATAATGTATGTTGGTCCCTGAAGGACATAGTGGGAAGAAGTAGCAGAATGCAATATGTATTTTATACGTTTGTATTTTTTGTTTCGATTCTAGGCCCAGCAAATCTAGATTATTTTTTGTGAATAAAAAACAAAACAAAAAAAGCAATATATGTAATCGCTGTAGTCATCCTTGATGATCCACTGAAATATATTCAACAATATTCAGATGAGTAAGTCACCATACTTACATCAGCATGCAATCCGTGATACCTCACCATAAAGATTCCTGGAAACTTGTGGCAGTCTATAATCTGTTTCCATCTACATTTAAAAAAAAAAAATACTTTATTCATGTGTATTAGCCGCAGCTTTGCCAAACATTTTGGATTTTTTTTTTATTATTATTTTGAAGAGTTGAAAATATAACGCTTCTTTTTCCAGAGTTTACAGAAAATCTATTATTTCATCTTTCAGCAGTGCTCCTATCTGAATTTTCTCAGGTAAGAAACAAGATGCCAGCATTTAGACATTTTGGATGAATGAAAATGGAATTTGTCTGCAGCTAATGTTACAGAAGAGGAGTGATTAGCAGACTGGTATATACAGGAAACTGAAGATACACCTTATCCGTTATAGATTTAGTGCTAGTATTGACTGACTTCATTTAGGGTTTCCCAAGAAATAGGGATAATGGTGAATGTCAATGAACACTACCAAATTATAATCCTGTTTCAGACTTGTCCACTTGGGGAAACTAAATGTCAGTATTCAAATATTTCAATTTATTCCGTTACCCTTTACTGTGGAATGTTTGTAACATATTTCTTTTCATTATTACAATTATACTATTTTTATAAAGCTTACATTTTTAAGGTTTGGGCACAAAGATAAAATGGAATATTGTTTATAAATTGCTTCCAAACAGGCTTTTAAAAATGATGATTGAATTTCTTGCCTTGAGGCTTTGAAAGTGCTAAGTGTTCTCACTGTTTAAGATGTCCTAGTATTCAAGAGCGCTATGACAGACATACCATCCACTAATGTTCCATAAACTCGCCCTAAAAACTGAAGTTTAAAAATGTAGGATTGTATTTTCATAGATGCATATTGTTTCACTCATTATAATCTGAGTGTGGAAAATCATACATTGTATGTCAAATAACATGATGGCTATTTAAGCATTCACAGAATAATGACTTCCCATGCTTGATGTAAAGATTCCAATTTCAAATTGAGCCATATGTGATTATTGTTATGCAAACACCTTTAAGTCTGATTCCTTCAGTATTAAAAGCAAGAGGCCGTTTCAAAGTAGAAAACGAGAATTCGAGCACCACAAGTGCACACTAAACATCGTAAAATATTGTAAACCCTCTGCACGAAAATACAGATACATAACATTCTGGATGGGTAGATAGCAATCCGAAAGTCAAGTTACTCTATCCACTTCAGTGCCTTGTGATATAAAGCGTCTAATACTGAAAAATATCTGTATTGATTTCTTCATTTAAGGAATTGCCTTTCGGCAAAGGTGAAGGTATAGGAGTCATGATGCACCTGATACTATTATATTACCAGACCTAAAGAAGATAACTTAAAATGAGCGATAAGGCAAGGGATAATCACCTAGAAACTCATCCCTGATCAAAATTACCTACTGTAACCGCTTTATCCCCAACTATACAATACTGTGTGCCTTCTTTCTTTAGTCACTTTAATAACTGTGATTGCGTAACTCCAGCCTTCCATAGGTGACGTTATTACATGTTTTTAGTTTGCGTGACCAAAGCTAACTGCTTGTTCATTTTGTGACATGTTGAGGCTGTGCGGCCTTGTTGTAGTAGCTCTTTATTTACTGCCCCTTACCGACTAATGCACTACTCCGACTCTCTTGACCTTACAAGAGAGGACTTCAAGCATATCAAGTGATCCTGCTGCCCGAGCAGACTCCTTGATCTTGGAGTAATGCAACCCAGCTGCCAGACCAGACTACCTGATCTTGTAGTCCTCCAAGCTGCATCTCCATAGTTTTTGCTACTGGATCCTTCATCCTGACTCTAGCTTTCACTGGTCAACAGGCTCAAAGATCAACAGAGTGAAGCTTCTTCCTTTCCTCTTGGCAATGATCTCAATGCAGATAAACAGCTGTATTAACAGGCCATCTTTAAGCTTAACCTTTCTCCTGCTGCCTGATCTGTTGCACATACTAGATAGACATGCAGACCAGGCAGCACCTGTTGTATGGCTCAACATCACTGATTAAGAATTAAAGGATTACTTCTACTTTTAGAAGTGGTCATGGTGGTAGGAATCTGTCCATCAACATAGGTTTCCAACTTCTTCCGCTGCAGGTAGCACTGGGAGAGCATCTGAAAAGCTAAGCTTCAATGTCCCCTCCCACCCTGCTACAACCCCTTTTAGCCCTTAACGCGTCCCTCCATTTCTTAAAAAAAAATATATATATATATATATATATATATATATATATATATATATATATATATATAAATAAATGCCCTCCCCCAGGATTGACTCTTTGGCTGAGAGCGCCAGCTAAATACTCTCAGCCAATGAGTGCCTCAGTGGCAGAGCTTCTGGTTCAAGTGGGAGCTCGATAAGCTGTCAAACTGTTCTTAAACTTACTGTGGGAGGGCACCTGTTACTAATCCGTTTAACTAATGGTGAGGTGCTGTAGTGGTTATGGGGCATGAAGTGCCCCTTTTTTCAGAAGATATAGGATAAAAAGAACATATTTTATTTAGTTCCTGATTATGTATACACCAAAACATTAAATATATTATATTAAAAAATACAGATATGAAGCTAGGACTAATTAGATTCTCACGGTTCTTCCCACACCTTTTTATTTTAATTTTTTTTTTTTTACACGTTTAAGATTGAAACATAAATGTTATTTTTCAAGTTAAACTGCTAATTGCATCCAGCAGTTCCTATCTGTGGGGGAACATATAACTATATCTGTAAAATGATCTGCTTTAAAAGGGAACGGTCACCTCTCTGGATTTTATACCATTCGATAAAAAAAAATTCAAAATCACCTATAGATTTCTTTTCATGAGAGGCTCTGATTTCTTTTGAATTAATAAAAATGTAGCAGATAACATCATAATTCAGTTCAGTAATAAGGGTGCAAATATATATATACAGTTGGAGTTCATCAGAGCTTCACAGGTTTCCACTGGAGTCCTCTTCAACTCGCCCACGACAACATCACGGAGCTGGTGGATGTTAGTGACCTTGTGCTCCCCCACCTTCCGTTTGAGGATGCCCCACAGATGCTCAATAAGGTTTAGGTCTGGAAACATGCTTGGCCAGTCCATCACCTTTACCTTCAGCTTCTTTAGCAAGGCAGTGGTCATCTTGGAGGTGTGTTGGGGGTCATTATCATGTTGGAATACTGCCCTGCGGCCCAGTCTCTGAAGAGAGGGGATCGTGCTCTGCTTCAGGATGTCACAATGCTTGTTGGCATTCATGTTTCCCTCAATGATCTGTAGCTCCCCAGTGCCAGCAGCACTCATGCAGGCCCAGACCATGACATTCCCACCACCATGCTTGACTGTAGGCAAGACACACTTGTCTTTGTACTCCTCAACTGGTTGCCGCCACACAACCTTGACACCATTTGAACTAAATAAGTTTATATTGGTCTCATCGAATAACAGGACATGGTTCCAGTAATCCATGTCCTTAGTCTGCTTGTTTTTTTTTTAGCAAACTGTTTGCAGGCTTTCTTGTGCATCATCTTTACAAGAGGCTTCCTTCTGACACGACAGCCATGCAGACCAATTGGATGCAGTGTGCGGCGTATGGTCTGAGCACTGAAAGGCTGACCCCCCACCTCTTCAACCTCTGCAGCAATGCTGGCAGCACTCATACGTCTATTTCACAAAGACAACCTCTGGATATGACGCTGAGCGCGTGCACTCAACTTCTTTGGTCGACCATGGCAAGGCCTGTTCTGAGTGGAACCTGTCCTATGAAACCGCTGTATGGTCTTGCCCACCGTGCTGCAGCTCAGTTTCACGGTCTTGGCAATCTTCTTATAGCCTAGGCCATCTTTATGTAGAGCAACAGTTCTTTTTTTCAGATCCACAGAGAGTTCTTTGCCATGAGGTGCCATATTGAACTTCCCGTGACCAGTATGAGAGAGTGTGAGAGTGATAACACCAAATTTAACAAACCTGCTCCCCATTCACACCTGAGACCTTGTAACATTAGCGAGTCACATGATACCGTGGAAGGAAATGGCTAATTTGTTGCCAAAGTTTAGACATTAATGTCTGTGTGTTGGGTTATTTGAGGGGGCAGCAAATTTACACTGTTATACAGGCTGTACACTTACTACTCTACTGTAGCAGAGTGTCATTTCTTCAATGTTGTCACATGAAAAGATATATTAAAATATTGACAAAAATGTGAGGAGTGTACTTACTTTTGTGAGATACTGTGTGTGTGTTTATTTATATAAAATAAATAAAATATTTATATATCTGTATATGTGTATATATATCAACAAATGATTAAAAGAAGCTCATGAGGATTAAATCCACTTTATTCCGATGGAGGTGACAATAATTACAGTACAAGACAGTAATCATTAATTTATTATAAAGTGTAACTAAAGGTGGACATGTTGTAAATAGTTGGAGCTACTATTAATATCAGAAGATGCAGAGGAAATGTAGGTACCATCTATGGTTTATATTGAGTTTTAGTAAGCACAAAGATCCTAAGTGACAGATTTTAGTCAAACGTCTTAAGAGCACACCTACTGGAAGAACCATACATAAGACACACAGCCAACTAGCACTATAACCACTAGAACAGGCATTAGTGGATATGGAACTTAAAGGAGAATGATTTGTGAGTAAAATGTGCTAATGTGCTCATAAGTTTTTTCAAACTGCTTTAAAAAAGGCTGTATCAAAAACATAGCGATCATCCCCATAGTTGTTGTGGTTTTGGTATTTTTGAGTATCCCTTTATGCCAGATTGAATGTATTCCTTTTAATGCCAGAAGGGATGGGGAACATATTGAATACATGTCAGATATATTAACGTCTCTCAATAGAGGTTTGTTTTTTCTACTTTTGAATTCTAATGGTGTGTACAAACCTTAGGTATCTGTACGGTTGCCGAGCAACCTGTAGACTCAGATTGTCTATAACGGCGACATTTTGGACAAATTCCTTTTTTTTCCACTCTTACCTTCTCCAAAATCTGTTACAGTGTAATGCAGCAAATATTGCTAACAATCAATATCATTCAAACTGGGAATTTGGTACAAAGAAATATAAAAAAATCTGCAGTTTCAATTACAATTGGACTTTTGCTCAGATTAGGTTAGCTTAACCAGATATAATTGTTATAGTCTGGGTGTTTTGTTCTTGTTTTTTTTTATACTAGAGAAAAATTCATTTTGTGTTATATTATTTAAGCAAAATGCTGCTTTTCCAATCTAAATAAAAAATAAAAGGGGTTTGTGGATTGTAGGGAATTTATCATATGTAGTGTGTTCTAAAAATGGGAGGAGTTCCCTGGAATGGTGAATGCACCGAAAAAGGGGAGGAGTTAATTGAAGTAGTGAATGCAACAAAAACGGGGAGGACTTAATTGAAGTGGTGAAAGCACTGAAAAAGGGGAGGAGTTCATTGGAGTGGTGAATGCATTGAAAACCGGTAGGAGTTTATTGGAGTGGTATATTCTTCTCTCAAATATAAAAAAAATATTTTTTTGTAAAAGAAATATGTTTTAATTCTTTACACATTCAAATGACATTTCATGGCCTCCTGCATACTATAGTTTTTTTTTTTTTTTTTCTTTTTTATATATGGTTAAATTCCTGCATTAGGCAAATAACTTGTATCATAACTAAAAATCACTGTCAATAAGTAAAGAGAGCCAAAGTGTATTGTCAGTCATATAGAGTGTGTCTCCATTACTGCTGTGATTTCTACTGCTATCTGTCTCTTTAACAAGTTCACTGCTTTTGTGGAGAGACACATATTAACCCCTTAAGGACGCATGACATGTGTGACATGTCATGATTCCCTTTTATTCCAGAAGTTTGGTCCTTAAGGGGTTAAACTGCAACAAATGGCACTGAAACAATTCAATGTTTGTGGAATCGTTGGAGTTTACTCATTAAACAGTCATGGTTTTTCATTAAAGTGTAAATTGTCCGAATTTCAATATTAATTAAACATGTTAGGCCAAAGTAATGGAATTGAAAGCATGCCTTCCGAATGCAGCTATTTTGGCCTACAAATGTTAGATTCATTTGAAATATTGTCTAATTCTCAACAAGTCACACTTTAGCGAAAAACCCTGAGTGAGTTAAAATAAATTAATAACCAACCTCCAAAAAAGGGTAATACTGTTTTTTTTTTTATTTTATTGTTTGCATTTTCAATTGCTTTATTAACTCTCTGTTTACTAAATTAACACCTATATGTTTTGTTGCATCTTCAATGAGAATCAAAACCAATTGTGTCAAAGTGTCAGATGTAATTGTGTTTAAAAGGAAGCTGTATTGAATGAACACTGTGTTGTCTGTAATGATTAATTTCACTAGTTTTTTTTCCCAAAATAACTGTTTTCCAGGTCATTCATGTATCTCGGGTCCCTCAGCAATGAGATGGCATGGAAGGACTTGGAAAACAGCAGCATTATGTAAGAAGGCTTCGTACATATTCTTAAATTTGATTGTGATTGTGATGTGTTAGACGTTGCTTTGTAATAATTTTTGTTTGATCTTTGCAATCATGCAATGTCATGTTTCTGGGACTGTTTGAATCAGTAGCTTTTGAAAAATTAGACTAGACGTGTACCACGTTCTCGCGCTTTGACATATTTTTTTTTACATGAAGTGGCAGGTTATGATGTGTTTCTTATGTTTTGTGATTATTTATTGTTTTAATGGCTGTGTGTATTTTATGTTGTGTGGTATATGTGTGCTATTAGAAATGCTATATTTAAAAGTGTTTTGTTTTGTAATCGTTTTAAGGATTTTGTGGTTGACGTACTTTACAGAAAATCCTGCAAATCACAAATTTATCTTATTTCATATTGTGTGACATCAATGATTTTGTAAATATTTTGGCTTACCTTTTCTAGTGATGCCAGTAATATGCTTAGAATAATGCGCATTTATTTAAAGGGTAGGTATTTACAGTGATGGTAGTGCGTATATATTTTGACAATCGGTTTGCAGGATAATGATATGATTTATAAACACCAATGAAAAATACATTATACAGGACAGAAATAGAGAAATAAAACCCTGAAATATATATCTCTATAGGCATCCCTAAATCTTATCTTACAGCTCTATATATGAACACTATATTATATGCATCGAGCCTAACTGAGAATGAAGGGAAATTCGCAAACTGCAATTCTGAGGGTAGAAGTCGTTGGAATAATGTGACCTTTGTATTTTTGTCTGTGTTTATAGATTCTTACAGGGGAAACCAATACCATGCATATTTTCTTAAAACCTTTAGGATAAGGGGGTGAGCAAATCCTATGATAACATGACAGAACTGTCACATTGTCTGTCATAAGAGGGTAAATACAGATCAATGTGGACCAATTTGATGATGTATCAGCCTTTTTTTTTCCTTTTAATTTTATGTATGTTTTATTTTAAATTTTATATGTTTTACAAGAGATGGCATAGCTCATCCAAGTTATACTTGAGCATGTATACACAGGACATTACTTCTCTTTTATGCAACAGAGTCTACTTCATTTGTTTTTGCTGATAATTATTCCCCCTACATTTTTAGCACATTACTTCATTGAGTGCAGAAGTATATTGAAAATTGTTAAAGGAGAACTGTCAGTTCTTAGAATATTTTATTTTTACTTATTCTCTATGTTTAACAAATGTGTATTTGTGAGGTGTAAAACTCCACAATTACATGTAGACATACTCACTCACCTCTTCATTCTGCAACAGAGGGCTTCCATCTTAGCTCCCTGTCAACCATTGTTTACGTTTTGTCCTTTCCGCTTGGCAGTCAACAGAAGTGGAGAAATGAAACAATGTGTTTATTACTCCTCCTCATTTGCATTGTGTGCCATGGCTATGCCTGAACTGAAGTGGATTGTGATGTCATTTGATAAATCTTTAATTTACATAAAAAAACAAAAAAAAAACAGAGCATGGCATTTACAAAGTTTAACACAAGTTATAAGTGATTTTCTATGGTTTGGTCAAAAGTGTAATTTTAGATAAGTTACTGTTCCCCTTAGTTTGGTCAGAATTGACTTTTTCCTTCTTCCAATGTTTTCATATATTATCCTCCATTCTGCATTGTACAGTGATGTTTACTCAGAAATAATGTATAGCAAAAGTGTCTGGCGTCCCCTGGAACCATCCTTTCAGTCAGCTTTAAACCGTTTTTAATGCTAAACAAGAGTCCTCAGCATCCTGTGCCCTCTGTGCGGCTTCTGCAAATGAGGATAAATTAGCCTGAGCAGCAATGGGTGACAATGATTTGCAAGTCTGTTATCAGAATATCATAGCACCCATGCAATCCCTTTTGAAAAACATCTTGATTAGTCTGAAATTATATTCTTCTGCGTCATGTAAATAGTGTATAACAATAATAACAATTCTCATGTACTGCCCAACAACATGAAGTAATCACTGTCGATCCGGCTCATCTGTTGCCAGGATTCCAAGCCATTTGGTGCAAACTTCACTAGACTATTGTCCGAAATAAAACCACAGCACCGTTGCCCATATTCTATGCATTGTGGAAGCTGTAGGGCTGGGATGCCCAAAAGGTAGATTCCCCGATGTTTTAAAACTACACCTTCCATGATGCTTTGTTATTTCAAAGACATTCTTAAGGCATGCAAAGCATCATGGGAGTTGTAGTTCTACAACATCTGGGGATCCAGCTTTTGAACACCCATGCTGTAGGTTAACGTGGCTATGTATGCAGCTGCTCACCCTGTTTCCTCTTGTCATCTTGGTGTTCCTCGGGTTAGAAGATCTTTCAATTCATGCATTTTGTTTCAATTTCAGCAACATACAAATTATGTTTAAAACTACCAGAAGCTGACTTGATTTACTTGTAGGTTAAAGTTCATTTCAGGGTTCGTAAACTTTTACATATATATTATTATTGGCATCTATATAGAGCCAACATATTTTGCAGCACTTGATAATATTATAAAGGGGAGAATTAAGCAACAAATGGGACAGGCTATTACAAATTTTGACAGGAATATTAGGTTGATGAGGACTCTGCTCTAACAAGCTTACAATTTAGAGGAAGTGTATAATCTAGAGCAGGGGTAGGCAACCTTCGGCACTCCAGAAGTGGACTACATCTCCCATAATGCTCCTACACCCATAATGCTGGCAAAGCATCATGGGAGGTGTAGTCCAAAACACATGGAGTGCCGAAGGTTGCCTATGCCTGATCTAGAGCAGGGATAGGCAACCTTAGGCACTCCAGATGTTGTGGACTACAACTCCCTTGATGCTTTGCCAGCATTATGGTTAAGAGCATTGTAGTGCACAAAACCTGGAGTCCTGAAGGTTGCCTATTCCTGACCTAGAGGATATACACAAAATATATGCAGTTACGGATTGTTTCTGCTGTTGGGATTGTATCTAGTCTGTTCTACTTTTTGCTATTCATTTAATCAACTTTTGATACATACAGGTGAAATCACTTTAATGAATCCAATTACAATTATTTTTCATTAGAGTCGATTATTTTAAGCATCCACTTTTTCACTCTTTATGTGTCACTTGAGAGATAATGCAATGCACCTAACACTTTAAGAATTAAATCTCTTTTTACCTGTGCTTGATTCTGTATTCTGGGCATAATGTAGAATTGGATGCCACATTAATGAAGAGGAAGGCTGAGCAGGCAGCTATATATAGACTTGCTTAGTAATCATGATGCACGTCCAAAATGAGCAGCAGGGACTCACTGCTGACGTACGCACCAGATAGGTTCCTTAACTCTTGAGATTCCCAGGAACATCTGGCTCTGTTTTTCCACACATTAGAGAGATAAACGGTCAGTTTATTACCTTCAGTTCAGCATAATGTATGCATTCTAGAATGTAAGATTTTATTATGATGATTTTGGCATCCTATCCTATCCTATCCTTTCCTGTTTATTGTTTTTATTTAAAGAAAATAGTAATTTAACTCAACCAGTCTACAGGTAGAGTATATTACCTGTGAAAGTGAACCATGTACACTCTAAATAAAACAGGTGTGCCCAACAGGTAGAGCTAAAACTACAGCTTTCATGATGCTTTGTCATTCTAAAGGCATGCAAAGCATCATGGGAGTTGAAGTTCTACAACATCTGGGGTTCTACTTTTTAGGCACCCTGCTTTAAAAAGTGATCTCTCTTTTCTATACTGATGGCACTTGGTGCACAGCTTGGTAAGTGTTAGGTTTAGTACATAAGGTAATTTTTTGCCTTCATATATATATATATATATATATATATATATTTTGTTTTTTAAAGAATCACTGGCTGAAAACAAATACCCTGCATATTAGTAAACCTACCATTGTAAAAATGTATGGATGCGAGATTTTTATGAAATGTATTAATGTAAATGTTTTTTCTACAGTGTGCACAACTGCCCTTCCTCTCACACGTGTCCAATAGCTTCATTATTATGCCACAAAAGCTATTATTTGATGCATGAATTTGCTTGTGCAGTCTGGTTTTAAACAGATACATTAAAAGCCCCCATTTGCGTTGTTTCATCATACATCTAGACGCAAATTATAGTAACCTGAATGCATTCATAATATTGTTGCTTACTATGACCAGTAATAAGAGTTCATGCGTATAGATAGAGGCTTACTTATAATGTACAAATCTTCAGTATAATTCATCCCATAATAACACCAACTCATTTCCAGCATAGTTCTACAGACACGAATAATAGGTCACATCCCATAAACATAATGTAATGCTCTGCAACCGATCATATTTGTTCATGTAGAATTCTCTCCTCCCATTGGCTACGTACTGTTTTAGGAATAGAAAAGGATGCAAATACTGATATTGCTTTCTGTTGGTGAGCTCTCCCTAGTCATGATGGACAAAGCCTATGAAGACTCTCCACATGTATCCTCATACACTATGGACATAAGTGACATATATCCTCATACACCGAGGTCAGCTTCAGATGTCAATTAGAGGTGCTCTAATGGAACATAGTAGCCACCACAGGCCACTTCAGAAAGGAGAAAACAAAAGCTTTTACTTGGATTAAAATGATAAAAGCAGCTACCAGAACCCACATCAAGTGTATTGCTGCACTGGAACGGAGTGTACGGCTGCTCCAACAGATCGAGCTGCAGAAGATCTGCATATAGACTTGAAAAAAACATGAAGAAAACCTCAAATCTAGATAATGTGGACCTTTTTAGAGTGCTAGTTTTTCAGTTACTCTCACCTAAACAAACAAACTATATATCTCTTGATAGTTTATTTCACAACTCCAAACTAGTGGGACCTCTGGCATCAGGGAGTGAGTATAGAGATTATTACATTTCAAAACAGCCAAGATAAACTTGCTTTTATGGTAGCCATTAAAAGGAAGTTTTTATCGTTTTTTTAGAACTGCCCCGCAGTATGATGGCATGTTGTAGGTCTCTCCAACCACTTATACAAGTGCTCTCATCCAACAAGATCTATTATTATCGATGAGCTTCAAGATGCCATTTGTCAATGCTTATTGTCCATACTAAAATGAATGACTGCCAAACTAGCTTTAACTTATAATTGCTCCTCTTTTAACTGAGTGTATATTTGATTGGTTTCTTTAAATATATTGGGTTGCATTTGTCTTCACATTGCCAGATTTCAGGATATACCCCTCCTCTGCTAAAGTTGATCAGCTTCTGTTGTTTGTCCAACTCAAAAATATCTTCATACCTAGAGCTATTGGCTAATCTCTGTAACCTGTGAGTCGGGTTATTCAAGTTTATATATCTTATATAGATCCATTAAAAAAAGTCCAGTAGGGGTCTCTGTGGCCTCTCTGGCCTAAATAGTCTTTAAATGTCATACAGAAGCCTTTGTTGAATTTTTATTGTATCTTGAAATTTCCTATCCTACATTTCACCTTTATTGATATACCTATGTGTGTGACACATTATATACATTATTCTTACATGTACCTTGCTGGTTGTATAAATAATACGTAGTGGAATGAACGTAAATCAAGAATTAAAAAAAGGAAATCTGCAAATCATGTCCAAAGATGTGATCAGGAACTCCACTATGTTGAAGGTAGGAAAGTGGAGACAAGTGGAGTTTCAAAGTCCATTGACAGGCAGTGCGGGGAGGTGGTCGAGCCATATACTACTTCCTTGATTGGATTTGAGGATTTTCATCTTCTGCCACAAAACACAATGACTGCTGGTAATACCTAGTCCAGGGGTAGGCATCCTTTGGCACTCTAGATGTTGTAAACTTTATCTGCCGTAATGCTGTTACGGATAATGCTGGCAAAGCATCACATCTGGAGTGTCAAATGCTGCCTACCCATGACATTTGTTTAGTATTTTTTTTATTTCTTAATGCATGGTACCAATATACATGGCAGCTTGGTTAGCTTTAAAGAAAACTTTTTGAATAACTGCTCCTTTCCCACCTTAAGGGATACATGTCTCTGTCCACAAAAGCTGTAACTACATCAAATTTGTGAGACATCATTGATGGACATGTATAAAGAAAATAAATGGAAAAAATGTGGCATTTGGGGAATTTGTCTGTGTGTGTGTGTGTGTGTGGTCCCTGGGGATGCTGTAGCTTGATATCATATACGTTCTGTTATTTAAAGAAATACACACACAAAAAAATCCCACTTTTTGTTACCTACTTCTTCCTATTAAACTGATCTCCCTTTACAATTCACCTCCTTGCTGAGTGTGTTGACCTCGTCTATTCTGTCTCCCTCCTAGTGCTGCTTCTAGAGAAAGCTTGAGAGAAACTGGCTTGTTATAGAGCCGATATAAATGACTTCACAAAAAGAAAAAAAACACAGAACTACTTCTTGCAAATTACTGGCCCCAACTTGTGGGCACACAAAAGGTCCTCCTTTGGTAAATGCTAGCGTAGGAAGTAAAAATATATTGTATTAAACTAATGGGATGCTCTCCTAAAATAAAATTTCGAGAAATCCACTACATACATTGCTCAGCCTTATATAAAATGTGAAACGGAGACATTTTTTCGTTACTCATTCACTCATGCGCCATATTCAGTTATCAGCTCATCTAGAATTTTGTGCTTCAGACAATGGGAGAGGGTGCTAGCAGGAGTGTGTCTGTCTTGCTAATCTACTATTGGCTCGGTGCAGTGTTTTAATACAGAACATTGATATACAGGTGCATACATTTTACTTAAAGGACCACTCTAGTGCCAGGAAAACATGCTCGTTTTCCTGGCACTAGAGTGCCCTGAGGGTGCCCCCACCCTCAGGGACCCACTCCCGCCGGGCTCTGGGGGAAGGAAGGGGTTAAACTTACCTCTTTCTCCAGCGCCGGGCGGGGAGCTTTCCTCCTCCTCCTCTTCTTTCTCGCGCTCGCATTCAAGCGGTCGCATAGGAAAGCATTCATAATGCTTTCCTATGGACGTTTGCGTGCTCTCACTGTGATTTTCACAGTGAGAAGCACGCAAGCGCCTCTAGCGGCTGTCAATGAGACAGCCACTAGAGGCTTTGGAGGCTGGCTTAACCCTCAGTATAAACATAGCAGTTTCTCTGAAACTGCTATGTTTATAAAAAAAAAAGGGTAAAAGCCAGCTGGACCTGGCACCCAGACCACTTCATTAAGCTGAAGTGGTCTGGGTGCCTAGAGTGGTCCTTTAATGCTGGATACTGTCAATTCAACATTTTGACAATCAGTATTATAAAGAAAAATTCATGGATTTCAGGCATATAATTGAACAATAAGTAACATGTTTGTTAGAAGGAGCTCAGAAGACTCTTAAACATCATAGTGATAGTTTGGAGCTGTTACAGAGTATAACCCTAACACACAGAGTTTAGGATAGCAAGGAACAGATAAAGGGAATGCAAACATCTTACTGGGCCTTAGAGTGACCGGACTAAACGTTTGACAGAGTAAACAGGAATCAAAATACAAGCCGTGGTCAGGGTGACGGAGAGACAGCGAAAAGGAGAACTAGCCTGAGTCCAGTACAAGGTAATAATCATAAGGGCAAACAAGACAGGCAAGGGTTAAAGAGACACTCAGTCAGGAAACAAAGCCAAAGTCAATACCAGAATACAATACTATATCACAAGGAACGCACTGAAGGGTAAAAAAAAAAAAAAAACATTTTAAAGTTAAGGGATGATGGGAAAAAAATCCATATCAATAGACAGTTGCTTTATTTCCATCTGAAAGTGGAATGAGTATTCATTTACTCTTCTATATCTAGAGGGACAGGGTACCGGAGCTATGTAGCTTGCAAGCCTACATTAGTGTTCAGGTAACCAAACAGTGTCTAGCTTTGAACCTTGGTGAATGTTTTCTTGTCAGAACTTTTTATTAATTGAGATATCTGTTTTTATGTAATACAAGTTTAAATAAAAAAAAAGTAAAAGTAAATAAATTTAAGAAAAAGCAGCCCTACCGTCTTTGTCCACAAACTAGTGTAGACCTCCGTAAAATCAGCTTTAGAGACTCTGCCCTATGTACCCTAAAAATTGTCTTATGTAGCCTTGCACCCTGATAATTTGCCTACTTATTGTGTGAATCTACCTATACACCCAGAGATTGGAGTAAAAAGCCTAAGACTCAGCACTTTAAACATTCCCGTATTGGAAAGTTGTGTCTATACTGTTTTTGAATTGCTAGCACATGCTCAAAACCTATATTCGTATTTTGTATGCTAATGCACACAGTACTTAACACGCAAAATATTAACACCTCCAAGACATCATCCTTGGATCTGTGTATAGGTAACCCTTACCACGGTTCCCTGAACATTTTACCTGCCTATGTCCACCTGACCTAGACATCAACATGTCTCCTTCCCCTGTATGAGCAGTTCTCTTTCCCTCTCATCTCTCTCTGTCTCCGTGAGTAGAAGACAATGTTCAACTAATTCAACATGGAATGTAAAAATATGTGACCTTTTGGAAAGGTATATTAACCAGAAATCCAGTTCCACAGAACTGCCATGAAAAGTGCCAGACAATAATTTACCAGGACAACAGGGATTTTATATGTAGGTAATATATTTGTCAGTGATACATGTGGGCCATGTCCTGCCGTGTATCGCATTAACTCAAGATGAGTGGTTCCTCAGCAAGAGAAGAGAACATTTCAGATCTCTGGACCAAATGTTTGTTTTGGCAAGCATAGAACCCGTGGTTTATCGCCGTTTGTATGAATGTTTGACATTGTTCTCTGTAAATTACTGAAATACTTTTTAAAGCACAAGGGGAAAGAAATGTAAGCTGTGTTTTATTGATTGTTCAGAAACAATTCCAAGCATATTCATATTGATTGAAGGCTACAGGAGGCTAAAACAAAATATGAGAGGGAAAAAAAAGTTTAATCCGATACAGAAAATCTCAGATTATAAAGCTGTATTATACAGTGCTCCAAACACCTCCCTATGACTTTGGGATAAGTCAAACTTTTTAGTTTATATATTTGTATAATTATGGTGATCATATTTTTTATAGGCCAAGATTTCTTTTAAATTAGATAATGCATGAAGAATGTCATTCATTTAATACAATAATTGTTGACTATATTTCCTAAATATTTCCTGGGTACCTTAAGGTTCCTCACCACTAAATTGCCTTTTAGACTGCACAAGGAATTTTGCTTTCTGTCTTGGAAAAATAAAACTATTCATATTTTGGGATTTCCTCATTCATGATTTGTAATGATGAGTAATGGTCTCTTCGCAAGACCAAATGTTTTGTCCTGACCTTGTCAGCTGTTCGGTAAAGGTCAAAACTATTTCCTGGACTTCAAAGATGAAGCTGAAGCTTTCTTCCGCAACCTTCAAGATGTCCAGTGCAATGGAGATGAGTAGATGAATGCATGTCTGTCCATAGGCTAGTTATTGTATGATGTCCTTTACAGGCACACTAAATGCCCCCAGGTACCACTTCATCTCATTGAAGTGGTCTGTGTGCACTGTGCCTGTCCCCTTAACCCTTTAATATAACACATTGCAGTTTTAGAGAAAGTGCAATGTTTCTGTTGCAGGATTAAGACTGCCTCTAGTGGCTGTCAGCTTCCTGCTGTTTCACAGAGTTTAACACCGTAAAAACGACACTGGATGTGTTCACGCTTTGCACGAGGACAAAGTGTCAAATTCCCCATAGCAAAACATTGATTTAATGCTTTCTTATAAGGAAGGCCTAATTGTGCGCATGGTGCTTACTACAAAAGGTTCACCCTTGACACAGACGTAGGAGGAAGCGGAGATGGAGCCAGCACTGAGGGAATTAGGCACTGGAAAAAAAGTGAGTGTTTTAAAGGGGTTTTAACTATTTAACTGCCATGGGGTGGAGCAGAGGGATGGTATAGTATTAAGAATAGAGTTTTGTATTCCTAACACTATATAGTGTTCCTTTAACTTTTGGCTGATGCATATGTGTTCACCCACGAAGGCTGTGTAGGTAGAGTTTTTAAAAAAAAAAAAAAAAAAATTTCTTTTTAGCCAGTAAGAATGAATACTTTATTAAACATTATCAATGCATATCTTAGCATTTTTGTCCAACACAATATATTATTTCTAAATGATACCATGTCATTTTGCGTGAAATATCCACTTAATTTACCATAAAAAACATCTAGTTTGATGGTCCCCTTATCAAGCTAAAGGTGGGATACTTGTGTTTTGGGTTTTTTTTTTACTTTGTATATCTGCTAATCCAGTGGTTCTCAAACCAGTCCTCATGGCCCACCAACAGTCCAGGATTTATGTATTTCCCTGTTTTATTCCAATGGGGATACTAACAAAACCTGGACTGTTGGTGGGTCTTGATGACTGGTTTGAGAACCACTGTGCTAATCCATTGCAGATATATGTATTTCCTTTTCCACAAATATGTGTTTTGACATCCAAGTGTAAAACTATACTATGCTTTTACTTTAAACCAGACTTACCATCCCACCGTTTTAGTATAATTTACTGAACAGGCAGACACAATCGTCATAAAATCCTCAGTGTATATAAAATAAGCTCTTCTGCTCTCATTGACGTCTTTTGTCTGAATGGTTCCATTCCAGGAGTATTTCTGATTTTAAATTTTGGAGTTTCTTTTGGGAAAGTCCCTTCTGACCGTAGCAGGCTATCAGTACTTCTTAAATCGTTCTTTGAATATATTTGAACTGGCTTCTCTCCAAATGTGCTACACACACAGGTCCAGTTCTTCAAAGCTTTGGCTCTGTGTACATTTTGTAAATTTACGAAACACAAACCAGTAATTATATCTAATTCTTGCACAGTAAATTGGCAACAATAATTTGTGGCTGATGTCTAACATGTAAAATGCATGTACCTACCACTCTTTTTAATAAGATTTTTTTCGTGTTATTTATGTATTTTTAATAATCTTATTTATTTGTTTACTTAATGGGTGGTGCATTTTTTTTGCATTATAATAGAGCAGAGATCCTCAAACTCCGGCCCCCCAGATGTTGCTGAACTACAACTCCCATGATTCTCTGGCTATCTATGTAATTCAAAGAATCATGGGAGTTGTGGTTCAGCAACATCTGAAGGGCCGGAGTTTGAGGACCCCTGTAATAGAGGGTTCAACTCCTGCTTGACATGCATCTTATACAGGCGTTGTTCTCACATGGTGAACAGGGTCTAATGCTACAAACCTCCCAACTCAGGTGTCCAGAGAATAGGGACACTGGTGGGTGGAAAGGAGGTAATGGAAGCATGCTAGTGATGTGATTGTGTCACTGGCTATGCCCCAATGGGGGCAGGGCTTGCCAGGAAAACAGGTGTGTTCAAAAGTGGGACACCAGGAAACTGTCAGGAAGTCGAGAGAAGACCTGAAAAACAGGGCTGTGTTGCCTAAATCTGGGGAGTTGGGTTACCTGCTACTTAGACTTCTAAAGAAAACTAAAGTAAAATCTCAAACACATTTTACTAAACACCTGAAATCAGTTGGCACATGGTAAATAATATAGTTTGCATCAAGGAATCTAGAAATATGGAGGCTCATGCCATCTTATCAAGTAAACATTACCTGTCACCATGACTGCTACATCACTCTTACAATATATAAAAAAAAATGTTGTCCTCTAAAGCACATCTGATTACTGAAATGCATTAGGGAGGTAACTGCATTATATTAAAGTTAAAATGTCAAGACAAATTCAGCACTTTTATTAATCCCCTTAGTAAAACCTTGTGGCTGTCATCCAGACACTTGGATGGGTTTTCTACCTCATTAGCGATCAAAGCAGAAGTGAGTGCCTCTCAAATGTCACATGATTCATGTCCCTCAATGCTTTTTGTGACAGAAGCATCTGATTGGACACAAGTTATCAGTAATGATGACTTCACAGGAGGCAGATCAGAGCTGCAGTGAGTACACTGTCCTGGCATTGGAGTAAATAGGAGCGTCATAGCTTTTAAACCGTTCAGTACTGAATTGGGAAGGCAGAAACCAGTAATCTAAATACAAATATAAGCTGTGTAAGTTGAGAGCTGCAAACGCATAATAAGCATCTTAAGAGACCAGTTTAGAATCCGTAAGAGGCTTTGAATTTGTTCTTTAAAGGGTTAATCCAAAACCTTACGTATCTGTTGTAATTTCTGAGGTAGTGTAAACATGCACATGCGCGCGCACACACACGCATACATATACATATATATATCGATATGATGTTTTATAGATACATAGATATTTTTATGTATATGTGTGTAAAAATCTTCCAGCATGCCTTTATAAAGCAATAGAAGAAAGAAAATATTGTAATGAGTCCAAACGCCCATAAAATTCCAAAAATGGAAATGGCTGTATCTGTGATAGAAAACGTCCGCTGCAACATTTTAAATGATGAAATAAAGTCTGACACTAGATATGGAAAACTCATTGTACATCCAGCCAATGTTTACTCTTTCAGTAAACCCATCCATAAAAGCAGAGCGTCTCAGCCCAGGGAATGTTGGGAAATCCAGTAGACCACACAATACTCTGACCTTACAGTATGTACAGTACATCTCTGGCTGGATTTTGAAGTCACTGGCAACAAGCCAGCACCCAGGGAATTCACTCATGCACTCGGGACTGTGAATGTCATAACATTGCTGCGTTTGTACTCCGCTTCAAACCAGGACCTTTTTTTTTTTGTATTATTAATATCTAAGCTTTTATGCTTCCTTGTCAGCATCTGTTCACTTGAACTGTTCACTACGTCTTGAAAGCCAACCAGGGATACAATCCAGTCTAGCTATAAAATGTGATAAATTAACCCATCTCACTCCAAACAAAAAAACACTCAAAAGCTAAACGCATTTGTGAAAGTATTCATTATTTTGCTAGCTTTGGTGCATTGACCTTAAAATAAAACTGTATAATGTAGGAGGTTTTATTGAATGAGTAAGACTCTCAGCCAGTCCTCCCATTGTTTCATGCTTACTTGCCTTGTAGTTAACTTTTCATGAATGAAAGTACTTTCCACAGTTGAACTGCAGCAGTATGTGGATTATGTAGTCTAGCTGGTCTCTTAAAGGGACACTATAGTCACCAGAACAACTACAGCTTATTGTATTTGTTCTTGTGATTATATTCATTCCCTGCAGGCATTTTGCAGTAAACACTGTCTTTTCAGAGAAAGGTAAGGTAATAAAGGTAAGATTGTTACTATATTTAGGGGAGCCAGGGGGCTACATCGTGTTTTTAACAATGTATGGTCAGGAATACATGTTGGTTTTCCTAACCCTATAGTGTTTCTTTTATAACTTGGATAGTTAAACAGCAGCCACTGGGTGGCTTGGGCTAACCTCTGGAGTAGCGTCATTTAATTTATTTAAATAAATGAGAGTTCTTGCAACCTCAAGTTAACACAGAACATAGCTGCTGTTCAGACGCTCTTAGACAGATATGAGACCTTGTATGGGTCAAGGGAAATCAGAGGGGGAGATGGAAGGGGGGGCAAGAACAGGTTCCTTCTAGCACCATCTGTCTGTGAAATGAGCCTTAATGATTATGATGCATAGAGTGCTTCTATAATTAGTAGAGTTTTCTGTCTTTTTTTGCTATTTCCCCCATCCCCCATAAGTCTATGCTAGCCTTCATACTAGAACATAGCTTTCAATAGGCATGGTAAAAGCACCATAAACACTGCAGCTTATTGTAGTACATATATAGTGCAACAAGGTCATAGTAAACGTCCCTACAGGTTTTATATAACCAGCTTTAAGCACTCTGACAAACTGGGGTTTTCCCCACCAATAACCTATAGAGTCAGCCATGAATGGGATTACCATGATGTTTGATTTCCACAATGTTGGATGAAATTAATTTTACAGACTAAAAGAAAAGCCACATTTAACCCCAGCTGTGCTGCTGGGGTTAAATGTGGTTAAGACAGGATATTGACAAGATCTGAGTGTATTGATCAATAATGTAATAACGTTTCCAGGTGATGCACGTTTTTTTATCGCTACATCCTCGAATCAATGAGCCATATATTTACTTGTCTTGCGATGGATGCTTTCTTTTTCTTCAAAATGAATGTCAGGAGATATTAACCCCTTAAGGACACAGCTTCAGAAATAAAATGGAATCATGACGGAATATTTCCGTCATGTGTCCTTAAACATTATTGCGACTACATATGAGTTGAGTGATTTTTCCAGATCAGATGTTTTGGCCTAAGTTTTGTAATTTGGCTTTAAGTACACTACAATTCTGTGTATTGTAATAAATTCCCTTAAATTGTGAATAAAATTTACTTTATTAATTAAACCATGAACTGAACACACTACACCAATATAAAAAAAAAAATGCAAATTCTCTTACAGCTTTGATATTTTGTAACCTGAATTTAGCAAGGTTTTCAAGTCACTAAACTGCACTGTTTATGAATAAACCCCACTGCCTGGTGTGTACCAGAAATGTGTGAGATCCGAAACAATGACTACAGGTTAGCCGTTTTTGGAGAATCACCAATAAAGGCTAATTTTCCCCTTTATTGGATTTATAGATAGAACTTGTTATAACCACATAGAGTAGAACAAGTTGAATGACGTGAAGATTGGAGAACAATGTTGGGTGCATATATACCGGTAATTTTGCAATGGGGATTAGTTTAGGAAAAGACTAGTATTCATATATTTTTTTTTTTTTTTTACAAAGCGCCAACATATTTCACAATTCAATGGATAAACCAAACCTATAAATATCTGATGAGACAACTGTAAGCAATCAGGAACATGAGGTAAACAGGCCCCCCTTTCAGGCAAGCTTAAACTCCCGTAACCATTCAGGTCTTTGAGTTGTCTGTGCATTAAACTATCATACATTTTTGAATTCTCTAAAATATTTCCGATGTTGCATGACTCCTTCTGATACCTTGTGAGATGCTCTTCCCGTGATATGTGGCTTTCTGCATACCATATATGGCAAGAGACATAAAACAAAAGAAGCATTGAATCTCTTAGTAAAAAGAATTTACAGTTCTACATCTCGCCATAGAATCGAGCTGTTTCTGTCTCCCCAGATCATTATTGGGAGAGAAGCTGAATTAATGTCAGCTGATGCAACTAACAGCAGCTAGCAGAGATTATACCTTCATTTGTCTTAGGCATGCTGGAAGAAGTAGGTTGATGCTGCCCTGAATAAAGAGTATATATACCAAGATGAAGCAAAACCAAAAGTGTAAAAAATACAAAAATATACAAACGTGATATAACGCATATGAGTATTACAGACAAAAACCTGAAATAGAAACAAAAGACAGGCACGTAGTGTAATCTGTATAACAAGAAAAGGCCATGCTCACTGGTTAGGCTACAACTCACATGTTTCAGAGCATTGCCATGCTCTGTGTGAAAGGCCAAAGGGTGAAAAATTATGGCTAAATGATCCACTTGTAGAGTTGAATACAGGATATCAAAGATTCACCAAAAATATATATTTATTGAATATCCAAAAAGATATATTAAAACAGGCTAGAGATACACTGAGTACTCGTAGAGAATGGTAGTGGAAGTATATACGTAGTTTCAAAAAAGCCACTTACCATTAAGAAGTAACCCACTATCAATACTCCAATATACAAGGACATAAAACAATATATTAAAAAAACTGCAGACGCGTTTTGGCATAAAGCCGGTTTCCAGTGCTAATCTGTTGTCCCACAAAGTCCGGGATATGTGTCCACAAAAAAAAATCCCACGTGTGTACAACTTCCGAGGTTTTCAGCATGCCGGCCAATGTGTTGCGTCATTTCCGAGTTGTCCAAAGCGTCACGTTCCTTGGCTCAAAGCAATTTAATAAAGTATTTCCGAGAGCTGGAGTCCCTGACCTTACCTTAACGTTTAAACAGTTTTCAAATGATTTAACACTTAAAAGGCACCCTGGGCACTGGCCTGTGCTCTCCAGTCTTTGCTCTTCTCGGCCACTCTACGCTGTTAATCACTGGCGCCCAATGTTCCCTTCTCTGCTCCGTATGATGGCTGAGCACAGATGGGACCAGGGAGTGTAATTTTAGGTGTAAAACCTTTTGAAAATAGTTTACTACTTATGGTAAGATGGAAGATGGCAGCTAGGGACTCCCGCCCTAAAAGCAACTTTATTAAGATGAGGTTGTCTGACAAAACATACATTCCAGTGAAACATGATTTTCTCATTGAATTGTATCCATCCATACACCCAGATCCATTTCAGGGATTTCCATGACTTTGTCAGATGTGAATAAATATAATACCAAACGTATTTTCAGTACCTCACAAACCAAACTCACTCCAATAGCTGCAAACCTGTTGAAATTTAAAACAAATCATATTTCTGTGAAATAATTGAATTGCTAGGCTGTTTTAAAGCTTACATCAAAGCATAAAACAAATTCTGAGGAGAGTAAAGGCTTTGTTCATGTACACACAGCCGCTCATCTTTTGCCTGGAAAATTAGACATATTACAGGCTATATACTTGGGTTAGTTTGAGGGCATATAACTTGGTTTACTTTTATTAAAATCACTTTCTGGAGCAGAAACAAATTCCAGAAACAAGTACAGCTGGGAAGTAATTGAAAAACAAATAACTTTTGTGCTCAGGTTTATACAAAAAAGTTCTAAGGACTTGGGAATGGGGACAACGACAAACAAAATGTCTAACTTTCAAGTGATCAAAAGCCATCAAAGAGCAGTGGGTTTTAGCTTTAGTAAATGGGTCTCTGTATAAATTTAGTGGGTCTCCACTGGTCGGAATCATGATATCATTGCCCCTGCATGTAATTACTTAGTGTAGTTGTAGTGACGTTGACAAAAAAAGGTTAAAGGCGCCCTCTAAGCAACACAACTGCTACAGTTAGCGGTAGGGGTTATGTCACCTGTTGTGCCATGGGCCGTTTTCTTATTCAGTATAAAACCGTTAAGAGACAATGTCATGTAAACAGATGCTGTTCTTGGAACCCAGGGTTCATCGCCATCTTGGTTGCTCTGGATACCGAATTAAACCAGTATCTTGCTTTAGAAATAGTTACCATGTTTGCTTATGTTCGGACATGCTTTTTGCAGTCCTGTACATCCTTAGAGTCTTCTAACAGGCATTTGTGTCCACAGAGAGTATACTGAATCCTCTCTTGCATGTGAAACCTCGTTCTAGATAGTTGCGATGCTGTTATGCAATTTTGTAGCAAAATATTTTATAATTTGTAAAATACCCTGGCGATCCCCCTGGTGTTTTTTTGTTCTGCAATATTTCACAGGATTGAATCTGTGTATACTATTAAACCATTTATATTTTTGTGTAATTTCCCATTAAACAGCTGGCTTAGCAAACAAGTTTTTTTTTAACCTCTCTGGAGTTTTTATGGGTTTATTTTTCAAGACAATATACGAGTGCCATCGAGCCAATGTCCCAGCGCAGCCAGAGATGCCAGAATTGTTAAGGAGGATAAGAAAATGAGTCATGCAATGCTCCACAAACATGCTTATTTCTCTGTAATCCTTGCTGCCAAGCGACTGACATTGAACTTGAGTCATCAGCAAATGAGTCTCGGAACATTGTATCTTCGGGGGAAATATGACTCTAAAATAAGAACTAAAGAGGCATTGCGGCAGGGAATTTTATTCTGGATGGCTTTAATCGCATTGATTTAACTGGAATGCGAAAGTATGTTGACTGAAAAGAAACAATATATATATATTTAGTCCTAATCAATTTCTGTAAAATCGTGGTTTAAATAAAAAAGGGAGTTGTATTGAAACTAATAAGTGTCCTTTGTATGGGTTTAAAGCTATAAAACTTACATAATGAATATAAAATAGCAGTCACTAATAACGAATAATTTGAGTTTAAGCGTTCTAATCCCAACTTGTGTTATCCCAATAATTCAATGTTTAATTATTAGATGCAGGGCTATTCACTAAACCGGTGGTCCACAGGGGTAGTTAGCGCTGCACCTTTTTAGTGTTTGTTGCAAACCAAAAAAAAAAAAAATCCAAACTAGTTTAAGGATGGGTAAGTGTGTGTAAGAAAATAGCACAATTAGTCTGTAGATGCTTCTGAGAGGCCGAGTACATGGCTGGAGATGCTTCTTAGAGGCCGAGCATCTAATCATGTAATTTTTTGGGCAATTCTTAAATAAAGCCTCATTTTCTAGTTATAGACTCTTCAGACATGCCTAGTGAGCTCTAAGAGGAATTCTGATGTCACACTTTTCTTTGGCATTGGGCTTCTTAGTATGTTAGCCCTAAAAAACAGTCAGGGGGGTGGGATTGGACCGCCTAAACAGGAATTGATGCCCCAATATATGACTCTATAGCCTTATAGTGTTGAACTGGGCACGATGACTCATTAGGTCTTGGGCTGATTACATGAGGTTGATGAGGCAGAGGCAAATTCCAGCAGTAGAGTCTATTGTTCCACCATCTCAAAACTTCATCAACCACCATGGGAATGATCCCGAAGATAAAGAACTTCAAGAATTGAAGGTCATCAGCGAGATATTGCCTTTAGTGTTGTTGTCCGTTTGACAGCCACTACAGATGTGTTTTGTAAAGATGACATGCCATTTGTTGTTTTGGACAAATGAAAACATAACCCTTTTTTCAGAAACGTCAACGTTTTTCATTGTCTACAAGTACTTCATGGAGATGAAGTACTTCCGGTGCTTAAAATGTCCTTTTGAAGAACTGCTTATCAGGTAAATACTTTGTACAACAAAACAAAAAATTGCTAGATTCTATGTTAAAACCATGTGGAATCAGACACAATCTCCACACTTTAGACCTTCCTTTCCCACCTTAGGAAATCTTTAATGTAGGTTTAATTAGATTTTCAACTTTTTAATGTGTTTATATCACATATTCAGCTACATATAATAATCCCTTTCTCCTGTTGTCGTCTATCATGTGGTGGCAGCAAAGCTTATCTAAGGAACCAACGACTAAAAACAAAGCACACACAGCACATACAGACTTTAGCGACACGCATAAACTAACTCTCAAAATGGGACTGCCATCTAAAATGAGATACTTGGAAATAAAGCACACAGGAGTCTAATTCCTAGGGCCAAATGTATCAAGGTTAAAACCACAAGCTATTTTGGGACAAACTAGCTACATTTCAGGGTACATATTATTCGTTTACATAGTGACTGCAAATTTTGCAGCACCTTGCCCCAAAAGAGCACCTGTTATTGCCTTCATAAACATGGCTGAGGAGGTTTTTGCCGTGAGTTCCGCACCTTTTCTAAAATAAGCATCTCAACTGTATTTTTTTTCCTTTCTCTTTGAATCCGATTTTGACGTTTCATAGACCTTAGAGCTCATAGCTGAGTAAAATCAATAGAAAAACAACAATTAGGCCGTTTGCAATGTGCTGAAAGTATCCATCAAAACACAATCCACCTTTATTTGTCCCAACAGGTCAGTGTGGCAGTTTTTTTTCTGGCATAAAAAAAAATGGATTGTTCTGTGATGGATACCTGTATCACAATATGCAGTCACTGTATGGAATTTGATTTATGTACTGCAGCTCAGATAAGCATCTTCTAAGCAACATTTATCACCTTCTCCATACATGGATTTATTTAAAGCAGTTATGTGAAAACGATTATATCTTTAGCAATCTTATTCTGTGACAAATTCATTCATTTTGAGCTTAAGAACCATTTGTATTATCCAGAACCGATTATTTCTCAGATGTAGACTATATTGAACTATGTATTTAATTTGAGTTTTGCAATCTCGTGCATTTCTATATTTTCTACAGATCATCCTCTGATCTGATTAACATACCTTCCAACATTTTAAAAAGACAAAGAGGGACACTTTAATTTAAAGGGTGTGAGTGGGGCCAGGGACGAGGCATTTCTGAGAAATTTTAGGTGACAATTTGTTCATTTGACATTTCTCTCATTCCATTAAAGATTTATTGTGGTTGCCTTCATCTCAACGGCCAGAAATTAACCCTTGAAATGTGAAACATTTTATTCAAATAATTTCTACCACTTGCCATATGGTCTAGGGCTACACCATTATCAGCAATACGTTATGCCGACTCTGAAAATCACCTACGATACCAACTGAGGGTAAAGTTTTATCTGTAGTATTTGAAAATAAAGATGTGAATTAGCTTTCTGTGAACCATCTACCTTCACATCTATACTGCAGCATGAATGGTCCATGTGGGAAGATGGTGTGAAAAAGGAATACGTATTTTAACCATGTTTCCACCTGACTGAATGCTTGTTGTACTTACTGACTTTTTGTTTGGTACCATGTTATAACTTATATACTTATAACTTATATATATATTATTATGTGTATTTCACTTATTTTTTTTGTAAATATATTTTTATTTTCTTTTTCGTTGTTTGCATACATAAAGAAAATTCTTTACAGTGACTCGCAGGTCATTTTGTATGGTAAAGCATATCGTGATATACAGAGACTCGCAGGTCATTTTGTATGGTAAAGCATATCGTGATATACAGAGACTCGCAGGTCATTTTGTATGGTAAAGCATATCGTGATATACAGAGACTCGCAGGTCATTTTGTATGGTAAAGCATATCGTGATATACAGAGACACGCAGGTCATTTTGTATGGTAAAGCATATGGTGATATACAGAGACACGCAGGTCATTTTGTATGGTAAAGCATATCGTGATATACAGAGACTCGCAGGTCATTTTGTATGGTAAAGCATATCGTGATATGCAGAGACTCGCAGGTCATTTTGTATGGTAAAGCATATGGTGATATACAGAGACACGCAGGTCATTTTGTATGGTAAAGCATATCGTGATATACAGAGACTCGCAGGTTTCAATGTTCCAAATAGCATTTACAATCTGTCGGACACGCAGGTCCCGTTTCATACACATAGTTGTAACGCAGTCAAATAAGAGTAAAGAATGGGCTAGGTTATTTACATGTATTCCCTGTTCAGTTTTGTTAGTATAGCCCAGTATAGTGGGGGTGATAGCCCTCGTATGTAATTCTACAAACCCATCTTGTTAGGAGGGTTAATATAAGGAGTAACATTTGTAGAGTATGCAGAGATGCGCATTTAAGCCGTTTTCCCAGTAATTACCAATTAATGAAAATAGACAGCCGCGCAGGGCAGAGTATACAACTAACATGAAGGTAATAAAGGACTCCGGAGTCCGTGAACCAATTACAAAGCAACTTGGAAAGGATAAGCAGTTTTGTTTTTTCAAAAATGGTGCCAAGTTCCTGTGAGCCCCATTCACACGCGCGTGTAAAGGTGGGTGTGTCCAGGCCTCAGTCAGGTCAAATCCCTAGGTATGAACCTATCCTGTGTCAGGGGTGCTTCTTGTTGCTCCCTTGGGTTGGGTGTCCCATCAGAGACTGAGCGAGAGTGTCAGGGTAGAAAGACCTCCTCCTCTTCTTCCCAGATGGGGAGCGCGCATGGCCCGCAGGCAGAGACTCCCCTAACCTGCCTGGCCCCCTGTCTCATATGTCACTAGGCCCAAAAGTCGGCCTGGTAGGCGACCATCAACCAATGAGTCCATATGTCTGAGTAAGCTTGGGTGCGAACTTGGGCCATGAATGTAATTTAAGTGTGTTGACCAATTGTTAAACTATTTATGACCATTATACTCATTGATAATAAGTAAAGAATACAAGTTAAAGGGTTACGATAACCATTTTAAGAGGTGGGAAAATGCCCTATTGGGCATACTGGGCATTGTGGAGAAAATCCTCAATGCACTGTAAAACCCATATTAAACTGTTTTGATTACCTGGAGGTGGAATGAAAACAAAACATGTAAGTGACAAGGACCTCCAAGCATCCACAGGGAGGGAGGGTGTGAGATCTATCGTCCTCTTACGTCTGGCAACAGACGTAATTTATGGACAGCATTGATATTCGCCAGGCCGGAACAGAGTTCTGGGCTGCCTAAGACACGTGTGCTGGTGGTAAAACAGGGCCCCAGTGCACAATTAAGATATAATATATGGCAGTGTTTCCATGTGTTAGAAAACCTATGTCTGGTGGATGGTGAACAGCTACTAGTGGCACTTCCTCCTTAAGTACATTGACGGTATTAATGTGCAGCAACAGCACTATCAGCATGATGATGTGGAAAACGATTCATGCTTCTCGTTGGAAAGCATTGCATTACATTTCTTCTCAACATTGAACTGATGTTCCATAGGTCCCTAGGTACATGTTCCATAGGTCCCCATTGCTTCTCTATGAGAAGTATTGGATTGGACTAAGATTGTTTCAACTGATGATTTCAGTAAAGAATAGACCATCTTGACACTGGAATACAAGTAGGTTCGATGATATCGGTTTGTATTTTTCTAATTTGAAAGGGAGGGAATAACCTAACAAAATTTTGAAACACCCAGATTTACTCAAAACAACAATTATAAAGTCCCAGATGTCTTATAGTTTAAGAAATGTATTTTCTTGATTGACATTATGCTAATAATTCACATTTTGTTTTCTGCCTTCCAACTATAAACCAAAAATGATGGCTGCCATACAGATATATGATAAGAAGACTTTTTTTAATTTTTTTATTTGTGATAGTTGGCAAGAATCAAGAGAGCTATCTTGTTTAATGTGTGTCCAAAATGTCTAACCCAGAGGGCACTGCCACAATATATGGCCTCTCTACTCCATCCCCTCCAGTAGGGCATAGACCTATCATGAAAAATGTTTGGTAACTTGGAGGGGACTACATTAAATTTAGGGAGTAGAAACAACTGGATTTATTATCCTTGAAATTCTTTTGATGAAATATTGCTTTAGTAAATATTTTTTTTTTTATGCTGTCCTTAAATAATGTCATAAGCAGCCAAAAACTGTATAATGATTAAAGGTGTAGACTGTAGAGGGTGCAGCTTTCACATTCTTTAAAGGATTAGTGAACATATGTGTGGAAATAGCCATTCTCTTTAGAATATCCATCGTGTTCACGTGCCATCACTGCATCCATAATTTATTGTATTGACCACCTATCAGGCTTAGCATGACCATTTTGCATTATCAGGGTAGTTAAAGGTTTTATTCTCATTTTTTCTAATGTACAACTTGCTCGCTATATTGTATGTGTGTTCTCTAAGTTGGCAGTTTTAAGGATTTGGCACTTTCGGCTGCATTTCTGACGTAGGAAATTATCTTAAGAAAGTCCATTTGGAGAAGGGAGACCTGCATTATTAATAGCCAGGGCTTTAATGCAAAGAGTTGGTGCCATTAGTGATGATGTAATGGAATGTTACACGACCTGAGTAGCTCATTGATAAATGTAAAGTTAGCGGTAGTGAACTGTTTAAGGAATATGTTTTTTTCCACTTCAGTGGTTAGATGTACATCTGTTGCATCATTTAGTATGTTATATAACAACGCAATTATGTGTGCGTTATATAAAAGTTTCTTTATATTGACAAAGCCTGCCCTAGAGTATTTGAAATTGCTTGAGTTTCTGTTGACTCTCTACTTCTTAATCTTATGTTAAATTCTAGAGAGATGCTCTCAAAGCGTAGTTGCCACCTGCATGGATGTTTCTCCCCTCCCCACCATCTTTTCTAGTACGACATATTAAGTGCTGCATCCAGTGAGTGGTACCCTAACAAAAGGCCAGTTTCTAAATGTAGGGCAGTGTTTCCCTGTGAGTCACACTTTGGAAGGTTTCATCCAGAAGTCCTCAAAGTCTGGTGGTCTCCGGGTACTGTGTAGTCTACACATTCTCCCCTGTCTTCACGTAACTTTTTTGATCTCAACATGCCTTTACCAACCATCGACTCAATTCAGGGTTACTTATTTTAACATTCATGAAAGGGGAACTTGGCTAGTCTATACATATATTTGGTTTTATATTTTGAAACGTAAACACGTATACTTTGATCTGTAAAAAAGCACAGATCCAATAACCCAAATATGTCTGTGCCCCGTATCTCTTTTTTTACTTCTGCGATGGGCTCCTACTGGAAAAATGAGGTGTGATTCATTGCGCTCTTTAGTCTGGTTACCCTGGAGCAATTTATGTGAGTGAAATGTAGTTTATGTGAGTGTAATATATGAATGCTGTGCGTGTGTGAATTTATCCATTGTTTTATGGAGTACACTATCTTTCCATTTTAGTTTTATGATACATATAGGTAATCAAAAATAATCAAGCAGATTGTCGAAGTACTATTTAAAGAGACATACATTTTCCCTTTTAACATAAATTGTTACCCCTATCTTGCTGCACACCATTTTCTGTATTTATATTGCTACAATGGGCTCTCTATACAGTTGCCAAACAAACAGTTCCTTTGATCTAGCCAGTTAATGTTTTGTAACTAAATTGTTGGAATTTCTCCTAAAGATGCATGCATGATTTCAGCAAAATAAAAAGACAAAGAGAGTAAGAATTATAATATATAGTGTAGCATACCATTATTTAGATTGTTGTTACTCTCCTGTTAAGGAATAAGTAATATAATGACGTTGTAGAGATATAATTATTTTAACCAAAAAAAAGGTGTGAGATTGCTGGAGAGGTGAGGATATTTAATGATGAGCCCAGTAAACACTTTCTCGTTATAGACCAATTATTCAGAGCATAAATTCAATTGTAGTTGTTTTTTTTTGGTCAGCAAAGTCTTTTGGATGCAACATTATTTCATTGTTTTTATTCTTGTACTGGATGATTTTTGCTGCAGAAACCTTTTAAATCTTTAGTTGTCATAGTTACCCCCTCGCCCGGTTGTAACACGATTTACTGGCAATTTCAATGTGTTTCATTACAATGGGAAATAAAGCAAATAAAAATAAATAAATCCATGACATTCTTAATCACAACCATGCTTATAATTATGTACTGTTTGTAGATAATGGTTCATGCTTGTGTTTCTGCCAAATTTCCCTTTATGATTATATGCTGAAATTGATATCATCAGTAAGTCAAACATGCAACTCTTACCCGTGTAGTCTTGTTAGTAGCACATTGTGTCTACCCATATATTTTGCAGTATTTAGATATGAGGATGGAATGATATGATCAACGGATCCAGAGTGTTCCCGGCTGGAGAAAACTTAGAAGGAAAACCCTAGTATACATTTTACAGTGTTTATTTTCTGTTATATTACATTTCTGTTGTGTTTGTCTTTTGTTTTAAATTAGGGCTAGTACTGGGGTGTCTTTATTTTCAGAGCAGCGGCTGCTGTCCCAAAGGAATGTTCTAAACACCAAACCTTTAGCTTAATTAAGTGGTTTTGGTGGATAGATCACACCCTGCAGTCTCACTGTTCAATCATTTACCATTTCAGGATTAGATAGGTTTGTTATGCACCCATAGCCACACCTCCTCACTCTGCCTCCCTACACATGTCCTGAATATAAATTAATTAGACGCTCTTCTTTATCTCTGTGTTAATTGCCTGCTTGAGCCTGCTACAGTGTAATTTAAGTTAAATTAACAGAGCAGGAGGTAAGAACTTCTAAAGTAAACACCCTGTGCTGTAAGTTAAGTTTGAATATAATGTTTTTATGGCGGCTGTGTGAGTCACAGCAAGGAAAGGTTTGACTAGGGCTGCACAAGCATAGAACTCTAATTCCTAAATGGCATAGAATTGAGCAGTGGCACTATATCTATACACCAAATTTGCTTCAATTGTTTCAGTATTTCATCCCTTCCCCTGTTACCGATGTAGTGGAAGATGAGCTAGGAAGACCATAGACAGTGCAATACTCCCCCTATCCCTCCTTGCTTGTTTTATATGGAGAGCTGCATTAATGGTAGCAGCTGCATATACATTTTGACACATTTAAGCATGTTCATGCCAGAGTTGCACCTTGCAGTGACATTAAGGGCCTGTCCTGCACTACACTGTGTGGTCTCAAACCAAGCATTCTGATTGAATGACACAATATCAAATGCTCAGTACTGGATTTGAAAACACAATCTGTGTGTGTGCGTGTATATGTATACACACACACACACATATATATATCTATATATATATATATAGATATAGATATATATATATATATATATATCATTTTTAATGTATTTATTGGAACATTTTAGACGTGGAAATATAGTTGAAAAGTTGAAAAGAAGTTAATGCTGTGTGACAATTCTTTATTGCTGCAATACTGTTCTAAAGATAATAGTGATTGTTTTCTGCTTCAAGCCTTACGAAGTTTATGTGCTATTTGAATATTTCATTTCATTTAATTTGTAAATTATTTTTTTAGATATACTGTTTTCAATTAACCGAAAGATTAAATTGTGCTGCGGTTGCACAACTGATTCTCATCATGATACATTCTGTTCTTGTTTTCCTGCAGGTGATATCACACAGAAAGGATACGAAAAGAAGAGGTCAAAACTAATAGGAGCATATCTGCCTCAACCCCCAGGTATGTGTGTCCCCCATTTACCTTAATTAAGGGTGTGAACAGTGTCATAGTCAATCCATAAATCGTTTTTTTCCCCCCCCTTATATTTTGTAAATGACCATTTTTTCCTTCACCCATTTATCATTGGAAGAGCATATTCTAATTGGAAGCAAAGCGCTGTGCTGTGTTGGTGAATGAGTGTGCTGGTTAGTGTCACACCTTGACTTCACCAGATATTCGGCCAATGATGCACCCATGAACTGGCAAGGTGGTAGAGAGGCACCTTCCTTCTTTACTGCAAACTGTGCATTTACACACGATGCACCTACATGTCTACTTTGCAAAATTACCCGTTTACTTTTCACAAACAGTAAGAGGCAGATTTCACATAATACCAGCCAACTCTTCTTAAAGTATCTACTTTTTGCCTTGGATTGAAACTAAATAAAATACTGTGTAGCCAATCAATAGGCTGTCTGAGGAATCGTTTGGGATATGCGTTTAGGGCGAGTACAATTATTATTTAATAGAGATTAATGAAAAAGGATAAATCTGCAAACAAAGTATGAGTAGTGACAAAAGGAGTCAATCGGCTGTGGGGAGAACGAAATTACTTTATTCAAAAGTCTTTAGGTAGATATAACACAACGCATAGGTATACCTTATACAGAAGTCCAAAAGTAGAACCTTCAGACCACACAATAGACCATGGATAGGCAACGTTTGGTACTCTAGATGCGTTGGGCTATATCTCCCATAATGCTCTTACAGCCATAATTCTAGCAAAGCATCATGGGGGATGTAGTCCACAACATCTAGGGTGCCAAAGGTTTCCTGTCCTTGCAATAGACTAAAGAATGGGAGGGAAAACAAAGAGCAGTGCAGAAAAATTGCAGGTAATACTAGTAAAACCTATGGGAACCTACATATACCTAAAGGTATTACTTCGTATCCTAAAGGCAAAGTATAATAAATACTAGCAATAATCCCTCTGACTACCTCAGTACACCATAAAACATACCCTAAAAGGCAAGGTAGATCGTCTCTGTATAAGCTGTCTAACCAGGGGCGTACCTAGTGCATTTGGCACCTGGGTAGGATCCTATTTTTGGCACCCCCAATCCCCCCTCCAACTTTAAAATACAACCGCAATTTTTTTAAATGTATTTAACACCAAGCAGTGTTTATGTTTTTGGATGTAAGCATGTTTTTTGTATGGAGTATGTGTAAGTGAATGTAGGGTGTGTGTATGTATGTGGTGTTGGTGTTTGAATGCAGACATGCATGTTTATATAGTGTGGTTTTTGAATGCGGTGGTGTGGTTATATATAATGGTGGTGTTTGTATGTAGTGTTGACGTTGAAATGCAGGGGTGTATTTATGTGTAGTGTTGCGAGATTCTGATATGTATGCATATATACACACTGACACATATGCAGATACATAGACACACAGTCGAGGGAAGGAGAAAAGGGGCAAATTTAAAAAAAATATCACTGGGGGATGGGGTAATGGGACAATAGGGTAATGTGCTGCCATTGGCATCAGTCGACACAGCTGTATATAATTCACATTAGCCACCCATATTTCTTGTTGTGGGCTGGCTGACACCTCTTAACTATCTTTATCAGATAAATCCCCTATTTGCGATCCTTATGTGGGATTGCCATATTTAAGGACACCAAATATAGGAACTATCTGCTAAAGAGCACCCTAACTTGGTATCTTTAAATATGGAAATCTCACATAAGGGAGACAATTTATGGAATTATCTACTAAACCGCTAAAAGATCAACATTTCAGTTGTTTAGTAGATAACTCCCTTATTTGTTATCCTTATGTGGGATTGACATATTTCAGGACACCAAATTAGGGAGCTATCAATAGGTGTATGTCTGTGTGTGTATATCTGTGGTTGTGTGTGTGTGTGTGTGTGAGATACACACAGACCCACACACATACAATTACAGACACACACAAACATCACATACATACACACATTTAATAATTAAGAGGTCCACCAGCCTCCCTACCTTGCTCTGGGAGGGCTGGAGTGGATCCTCAGTCCCTGGTGGTCAATGGTTGCTGCTGGGATCTCTGTGCTCTTCCTGCACAGGTCCCTTGCGCACCCTGTAATGACGCCGATGCTAGGATGATGTTATATGCCGGCTCACTGCAGGGCGAAAACAGTCAGACACAGTCAGATGCACACAGTCACAGACGCAGTCACAGGCAGAGAGTCACACATACAGTCACAGTCAGACACAATCACAGTTTTAGATACACACACACACACACACACACACACACACACACACACACACACTCTCTCTCTCACTTACTGGTGGAGGAATGGAGTCACTGACGTCCCTAGGGTGTTGTAGTTGGGGAAGCAGGGACTCCTTCCTGCTTCCCCTCTGTGTGCAGCAGTAAGAGCAGTGAGTGGAGGCTGCATGTAGCTTTGGCCCCGCATCAGTTTTGACTCCGCCTCCACTGCCGATTTGACTTCGCCTCCAACTCTCTGTGCTGTATTACCTGACCGCCCCTGCGTGTCGGCTGCCTGGCGCCCCTACTGCCATGGCGCCCTGTGCAGCCACACAGCTCACACCTCCCCAAGCCTGGCCAGCCCTGGTGACACCCCCCTACTTGGTGGCACCCGGGGCGGACCGCCCTCCCCGCTCCCTCCTTAGTACGCCACTGTGTCTAACTACTCATGATGGTAGGTCCCCATAATAAAATAGTCCCCATAATAAATGAAGAAGTTAGGGAGTGAGGAGTTAACATGTGCCTGATGCACATTTCGGTACACTGTTAGACCTAACAGAGTACAGAGTACACTGTTCCTGAATAAGATTGCTTGCTTGAGATAACTCATTGGTGTGCCTGGGATTCCTTCTGATTTACTAGTTTACTGATTAACAGCCCGTTCTGCCGATTATAACATTTTGTAATGTATGTGCTGGTACAATGTGCTCGGTAGTCAGCTCTTATTTATGTTAGAGTTAAATGATTAAGACACACCTCATGCCCATTTGGTAGGGCTTGGTACACTTTTATTTCAGGGCTGCCAACTTTTTATTTTATACGACCCTATCCTTGTTTTGATCACTCGTATCATTTTTCTGACCTATAGAAGGGGAAGTCAGTGATCTCTAGAGTCTAGACCACAACACCAATGTTTCCATCTTTATCCATTCTACATCCCTTCTTTTTTTTTTATATGTCATCCTTTAAATAAATAAATAAAATGATTCCATTCTTTAAACTTTATGTTGTAGCAAGCAGTTAGCTCTAAATGTTTCTTTTCTGTTTCAAAATTGTAAAGCTTGGTTTTCATTTTAACTGCAAAATTTTAGAGGCTTTTATGTTTTGGCTTGAGGAATAGTACCTATTAAAAAGGCCCTTCCGTCAGTAGAATATAGCCATCTCCTATTACAATAGCTAAATGTGAGAATTCCAGAATGGAGAATAGACCATCATTGCATGGCAAGATCGCTATAATGATATCATAAACTCATGATTGAGACACAGACTCTGGGAATTGATTTTTCATTTGATTTTGACCTTTGCAGTGTACTTTCACTCTATTGCATGATTACATTTATTTCTCTCATCAGACTGAGTGATAGACATATGTGCAACATGTTGCACACCTCCCAGCTTTAAAGAAACAACCAAGTCTGTCATTTTAATTCTAGCTTATAATTAAGTGCCATGGAGCGCAAACAGTTTTTGGGTCATGTCTCCTAATACATCATATTTTGAAGTGGTTATGTTTCTCTCTTGCACATTAAAGTCTTTGGAATGAAAGATAAAAATGGCACTTTTTAAGCACTAAGCATGCTCAGTCTGGTCTTCTTTTTTGCCTTGTACCACACAACGAATAGATAAACTATTCACTTTTTAAAATCGAAGTGTGACTTCGAGCAGCTCTGATAATGGCAGGTTCAAATCTCGAGAGAATGGTAGTGCAATAAGATGGTCTTATATATCATTTGCAACAAAATTCTTTAATAACGGTCTAATCCCTATATGTTGGTGCCCATACTGGCCACCCCTCGTCAAGATGATCAAAGCCATCAATATGTTTCAATATGTCTGACATGAATACAAGGCCCCTCCACGTTATTTCCCAAATAACTCCTTGTACTAAGTTAATGAATGTTTATATACATATGGAATACTTACCTGTTTCGAAGGACCCACTCGCCAGATAGACGTTGCACGCTGCTCGTGTGCACGTCTTTCTGATTGTTCGCGCTGATGTCTGAATGGCGCGACACCTAGAGTTCATTTGAATTTGGTTAACGAATTCCTTAAAAAAAAAAAAAAATCACCAGGTTTGGTTCTTTCGGTGCTCACTTATGACTCCAACTAATTACTTGTAGGCATGGGATTCCATTTCCTGGGCTTTCTAGTCCAAATTGCCCTGTTGTTTTCCTGGTTTAAGCCCAATAGGGTGTATTGTATTCTAAGGTGTACCCGTTACTGGCCTTGCCTTGTATACCGTTTACCTAATGACATAATTGAACCAAAGTAAACAGAATATCAGAATTTTACATAGCATGTTAGATTTTCTGTATCAAAAACTTGATGTAATACCTCTTCTTACACTCTAGCTTTTAAAAAAAAAAAAGAGATAGAATTTTGCACTAGTTCGGTCCATTTATCATTGTCTGTAGTGTTGCCTAAGCAGTTAAAATGCTGGTAATGCCTGTTGGAGGCATGGTACTCAGTGTACTTTACTTTAGTGTTGAAGTCTCTGTTTTATCAAAACATTTTTAAAGTGACAGAAAAGCATTTCAGGTTATTCAGTTAAGCATACTCTAGAAACTTAAAATATTTGTTCCAGATATAAACAGCACAACCCAGCTAACACAATATCCAAAATGATGCTGGGACATCTGGCCCTGCTTTACCTGGCCAAACAGTTCAAGAATGTAAAGACCAGTCTAGCACTCATTGAGTAAATATATAAACCCCCCTTTATCTGAAACTCAAAATTGCAATATTTAAAATACAAAAATTGATACCGCGTGCAAAAAATAAAAATGTATTGAAAATATGCAGATTTTTAGCAGAGCATTGCCATATGCCTGGATGTTTCCGAAATTCCTATATATCTGGTGAGTGAAAGAATAGAGACCCTAAAGTGACAAGTGCCTACCAAGACAAAGTGCTAAATTTGTGCATGAAGTGCCAATATAAAAAGTCTATCTAACTCTTCAACGAATCAACGTTCTGATGTGTGTGTGTGTGTGTATATATATATATATATATATATATATATATATATATATATATACACACACAACCACATCAATCCCAAAACAATGGGTAAATATGTACACGGATTTTGTTCTAGTCAAAAATCTGATTGAGTGCTTACACACTTTGTATTTTTATAGCAATATTTCAGCTGTCCCTCAGTTTTGTAATGCATATAGAGGACTCAACAAAATCCAAAGGATGGTGAAAATGTTGCTAGTTGGAGGTTCGAATAAAGGGGATTTTCTACCATTATACCTGAAGTGCTGGATTACTTTTTACATTGACGAAGAGTATGTGTGCAGATTCTCCACCAGTCTTTAATTTTCCTGTCCTCCTGCATCTTTTGCTTACTCTAGCTTCACCCTGATTGGTCACTTGTGTCATAAGGTGCCATGGGGCCTTATCTGACTAATCAGATCAGACTAGTATGTGGCTTTTATGTCTACAAAGTCTTAGACCATGGCCAACATTCACTTAATATAACACAGTATTAATTTATATCTCAGTGTCTTTTTTTCTCTACTAGTCTATTTTCTTTCTCTGCATATTTCCGTAAGGTTACGTATTTTTTATTTTCTTCTGAAATGAAAACTGCATAACTGCAAACTGCATAAACTTCTGCCCTCAAATCGAATTCTTAGGTTTGCCATATTCATCTGTTGAATGTCTTTTATCTATGGAAAATAATAAGGAAAATATATATGCTCCTAAAATGGAAATCTGGAGGCCCTAATTTGAGACCCAGTCATAATTCCTTAAAGGGACACTATAGTCACCTGAACAACTTCAGCTTAATGAGGTTGTTCAGGTGAGTGCTACAGCTACCCGGAGCCTTTTTCTTGTAAGCACTGTATTTTCTGAGAAAATGCAGTGTTTACATTAGAAGCTTGGAACACCTCTTGTTGCAGTCAATCAGACGGCCACCAGAGGGACTTCCGAGTTCAGAGGCCCTAAAAAGGCCTCTCGTCCGATGCATTCTGGGTGAATGCATCAGACGGGCTATCAGCACACAAAGCACTGTGAACGCGCTTTGTGTGCTGACAGCCTGTCAGCACTGCTGTGGGCGTGGCTTCAGCTGACAGCTGAAGCCCGAACCCACAGGGATGCTGTCCGGCCACAATAGTGGTTGAAGGGGGGGGGGGGGGGACCTACTCTCCTCCCCCCCCCCCCGGCCCCCACCCCTGAGCGGTGGGTGGGGGCCCTAAAAATAAGGGGGGCACATACGGCCCCCCGGCCCCCACCCCTGTGCGGCGGGTGGGGGCCCTAAAATAATCAATAAGGGGGGACCTATTGTCCCCCCCCGGCCCCCACCCCTGTGCGGTGGGTGGGGGCCTTAAAATAAAAAATAAGGGGGGGACATACTGCCCCCCCCCGGCCCCCACCCCTGTGCGGCGGCCCTAAAATTCACAATAGGGAGGGGACCTACTGTCCCCCCCCCGGCCCCCACCCCTGTGCGGCGGGTGGGGGCCCTAAAATTCACAATAAGGGGGGGGGGGGCTACTGTCCCCCCCCCGGCCCCCACCCCTGTGCGGCGGGTGGGGGCCCTAAAATAAAAAATAAGGGGGGGACCAACTGTCCCCCCCCCGGCCCCCACCCCTGAGCGGTGGGTGGGGGCCCTAAAATTCACAATAGGGAGGGGACCTACTGTCCCCCCCCCCCCGGCCCCCACCCCTGTGCGGCGGGTGGGGGCCCTAAAATTCACTATAAGGGGGGGGGGGGGCCTACTGTCCCCCCCCCCCGGCCCCCACCCCTGAGCAGTGGGTGGGGCCCTAAAATTCACAATAGGGAGGGGACCTACTGTCCCCCCACCCCTGTGCGGCGGGTGGGGGCCCTAAAATTCACAATAAGGGGGGGGGAACCTACTGCCCCCCCCCGGCCCCCACCCCTGAGCGGTGGGTGGGGGCCCTAAAATTATCAATAGGGGGGGACATATTGTCCCCCCCCGGCCCCCACCCCTGAGCGGTGGGTGGGGGCCCTAAATACAAAGGGGGTGGGGACCCTAGTTAACCCTCTCCCCCCCACCCCCCCTCCCCAAAAAAAACGTATCTCCCTACCTACCCCCCTCACCCTAAAAATAATGAGGGGGGACCATTAACTAAAAACCTGTAAAAAAAGAAAAAATGAGATAAAAACAACTTACCATTCGATGTTTTCTTTCTTCTAAAATCTTCTTTCTTCAGCCCCAAAAAAGGCCAAATAAAAATCCATAATAACCGACGGAATAAAAAAAAAAAAAAAACCCGAGCGCAAAAAAAATAATCCATCTTCACCCATGGAGGGCTCCGCGCAGACTGAGCTCCGCACGGCGGGGGAAGGCTTATAAAGCCTTGCCCCGCCCTGCAATTAGGCTAAGAACACTCTGATTGGTGGGTTTAAGCCAATCAGAGTGCTCTTTGTCATTTTACAAGCGTGGGAAAGTTCTTTGGAATTTTCCCACGCTTGTAAAATGACACAGAGCACTGTGATTGGATGGATTTAAAGCCATCCAATCACAGTGCTCTGTGTCATTTTACAAGCGTGGGAAAGTTCTTTGGAATTTTCCCACGCTTGTAAAATGACACAGAGCACTGTGATTGGATGGATTTCAAGCCATCCAATCACAGTGCTCTGTGTCATTTTACAAGCGTGGGAAAATTCCAAAGAACTTTCCCACGCTTGTAAAATGACACAGAGCACTGTGATTGGATGGCTTGAAATCCATCCAATCACAGTGCTCTGTGTCATTTTACAAGCGTGGGAAAATTCCAAAGAACTTTCCCATGCTTGTAAAATGACACAGAGCACTGTGATTGGATGGCTTGAAATCCATCCAATCACAGTGCTCTGTGTCATTTTACAAGCGTGGGAAAATTCCAAAGAACTTTCCCACGCTTGTAAAATGACACAGAGCACTGTGATTGGATGGCTTTAAATCCATCCAATCACAGTGCTCTGTGTCATTTTACAAGCGTGGGAAAATTCCAAAGAACTTTCCCACGCTTGTAAAATGACAAAGAGCACTCTGATTGGCTTAAACCCACCAATCAGAGTGTTCTTAGCCTAATTGCAGGGCGGGGCAAGGCTTTATAAGCCTTCCCCCGCCCTGCGGAGCTCAGTCTGCGCGGAGCCCTCCATGGGTGAAGATGGATTATTTTTTTTTGCGCTCGTTTTTTTTTTTTTTTTTTTTTTTAATTGCGTCGGTTATTATGGATTTTTATTTGGCCTTTTTTGGGGCTGAAGAAAGAAGATTTTAGAAGAAAGAAAACATCGAATGGTAAGTTGATTTTATCTCATTTTTTCTTTTTTTACAGGTTTTTAGTTAATGGTCCCCCCTCATTATTTTTAGGGTGAGGGGGGTAGGTAGGGAGATATTTTTTTGGGGGGGGGGAGGGTTAACTAGGGTCCCCCCCCCCTTTGTATTTAGGGCCCCCACCCACCGCTCAGGGGTGGGGGCCGGGGGGGACAATAGGTCCCCCCCTTATTGATAATTGTAGGGCCCCCACCCGCCGCTCAGGGGTGGGGGCCGGGGGGGGGACAGTAAGTCCCCCCCCCCTCATTGATAATTTTAGGGCCCCCACCCGCCGCACAGGGGTGGGGGCCGGGGGGGACAGTAGGTCCCCCCCTTATTGATAATTGTAGGGCCCCCACCCGCCGCTCAGGGGTGGGGGCCGGGGGGGGGGACAGTAGGTCCCCCCCTCATTGATCATTTTAGGGCCCCCACCCGCCGCACAGGGGTGGGGGCCGGGGGGGGGACAGTAGGTCCCCCCCTCATTGATCATTTTAGGGCCCCCACCCGCCGCACAGGGGTGGGGGCCGGGGGGGGACAGTAGGTCCCCCCTTATTGATAATTGTAGGGCCCCCACCCGCCGCTCAGGGGTGGGGGCCGGGGGGGGACAGTAGGTCCCCCCCTCATTGATCATTTTAGGGCCCCCACCCGCCGCTCAGGGGTGGGGGCCGGGGGGGGGGCAGTAAGTCCCCCCCCTCATTGATAATTTTAGGGCCCCCACCTGCCGCACAGGGGTGGGGGCCGGGGGGGACAGTAGGTCCCCCCCTTATTGATAATTGTAGGGCCCCCACCCGCCGCTCAGGGGTGGGGGCCGGTAGGTACCCCCCTCATTGATAATTTTAGGGCCCCCACCCGCCGCACAGGGGTGGGGGCCGGGGGGGTACAGTAGGTCCCCCCCTTTATTGATAATTTTAGGGCCGCCGCACAGGGGTGGGGGCCGGGGGGGGACAGTAGGTCCCCCCCCTTATTGATAATTTTAGAAAGCGAGCTGAGCTGTCAGACAGCTCAGCTCGCGAACGCGCATTCCGCGCACATGCGCGGTAAAGCGCTCAGGTTCTTCATAGGGCGGCATTCAATGCCGCTCTATAAAGAACGCGATTGGTCCGGCGCGAAGCCGTCCCATTGGGCCCCGCGATTTCGTCATTTTGACGAAAAAGGGGGCGCGGCCTAGCGGGGAGCTCGGCGCTGGAACGGAGGTAAGTTTTTAATATAAAAACACCTCGAAATTTATTTTTAATAAATGAAAGTACATATAAAAGCAAGAAGGAAGGCTGGGGGACCTGTCTTTCTTGCTTTTATATGGTGACTATAGAGTCCCTTTAATACCAGCACTGGGTGTTGCTTAGCATCCCTGCTGCTCTTAACATTGTTTTCAATGGTATAGACCAGAAATGTGTAAAAAAAAAAAAAATGCCTGGAGACGGCTAAAATGATGTGAAATTAGTGCAACCCACTTAGTATCTGCTCATATGTATAAATGATTACCTGAAGAAAACAGTACCAGTGTTACAGTTGCACTAAAATTAAAGAATTACTGAATTATTTTGTAAATTTTGTTCAAATAATACATTTTAAAAAATGTAATTCATTTTTGCACCATCATTATTTTCATGTGCAATGTAAATATTTTAAGATTCTTGTCACCGATTAGATATATTCAGCATTACGAAGAGATAGCTGAAATGCAATATATTGGGATTTCACAGTGTCCCTCAGAATATCAATCTGTACAGTAATAATAGCAATGTAATAAATACAATATTGTAGCCGGATATAACACTCGCGGTTAACGATGGCAATTAGGGTTGGAACATGTTTCTTGAGTATGTGGCTCCAGTGTGAGAATAACATTGGGATGCAGAGTAACAAAAATAGCAATTTTTGGGGCTGAAATACCTAAATTGGAAACCACCTCCACTTTTTTTTTCTGAACACTGTTGGCCTAAAATTTGTATTTGCCTTATCAATTTGCTTTTAAAAAAAATAGTTTAATTTGTCACACTAATACTATAATGAAAGGGATATCATGGAGTCCAGTCAATGGTAACCTTTTAAGTAAACGTGAGTCGATTGTCCACGTCATTGAATGGCACTCTTAGGTAATGCGTCCTTCACGTTCTTCAGACTGTAAGCGAGTTTAGAGTAAGCCTCGTCTTTCCTTATATTCTAGTGTGTCTCAGTTTGTATGTTGGATAATTAAAAAACGAACAGGAGAAAAATGTATGACATCAAGATGCTCACAAATCAGATGATTAATAAGCAGGCAGTCACCCCTACTTCATGGATCTAAACCAAAAAAACATGCTAGTGCTTTCACAGCCTAAGGCCTTCTACGCAAAACATTACAAAAATCATAATCCTTTTTTTTTTCTTTCTCAAAATCTTTGGCTAGAAAATATGCATTGATGAAGGACAATAAGCAGGGGATTAGACCCTAAACCTTACAGGTTTTGTTCATCCAAGCAATACTGCCAGTGAGTTAGTGTTTAAACACGGTAAATAGAATGGATCTAATCCACTCTTTATGGCTCTATGCTAACACATCTTCATTCTTTACCAATGATGTCGGGTGGAGAATATTTTTACAGCTATTTAAATTCTGCCTGGATTTTTTATATATATTTTTTTATTCATTAATCCTTTTGTATGTCCTCAAATATTTGCATGTAAATCATCTAAAAAAAATAACAATAGTTATAATAATATAATTAATTTAGTCTGCACAGCATTGACATTAAAAAAAAATAAAAAATGTTTTATTTCATTACAGGGTTGGAGCAGTCTATACCTCCAGAGAGAAGAACTCCCGTAACACCTTCCTCCTCCTCGAGATACCACCGCCGGCGCTCCTCAGGGTCACGAGATGAACGCTATCGATCAGGTAAACCTCATTTGTTGAATTTGTTTGGGGGATGCTTTTTCACTGAAACTCACACCTAAATCCGCAATTCTAAACTGGAGCACTAAATGTTTTTCTTAATGGGAAACTGTTGTTTCTATGGAAGTATCACCATTGCAAGAAATATTGAAAATCACCCATTAGTGGTGGTAACACATTTTCATGAGATGCTCCCTTTTCTTTTAAATTTATTTCAAAGATTTAGCAAATAACATCATGATCCAGTTCAGACTAGTCAAAGTCAGGACAAGCATTGCAAATGAAGAGGAAAAATAGAAACATTGTTTAATTTCTCCTCTTCTCTATATGCTTTCTCCATGCATACTTCCAGATACAAAAAACAGAGCTTATAACCGTGATTGACAGAGCGCTAAAAACAAAGGAAAAAAGTTACCTGCGCACTAGCCCAAATTCCTATGTATATTTAAATAAATTGAGGTTATTTTGTAACTCCAATGACCATTAGATGCAAGCCCACCTGCCATGTCAAGGCAAACCTCTTAGGTGGGTCCTACACTAACCATTCACCTTGCTTCCTTGAGCTTCAGGCAAAGAAATCTGTAATGAGACAGAGACCCCTACATACTTATTAACCCTTAATAGGTAACACATGGGATGGGTGGCAGCATTGTAACATGACTGTGTGATACAAAAGTGAATACTGTCGACATACCGCATAACTCCGAGGTTCGACCAAATGCTTCTTAAAAAGAACATGTATATAAACCTTTATAAAACATATGTATATAAACACATATAAAAAAAAAACAGCCTTATACTAATCAGTGGGAGGAAGTGCATGATGGAGAGTACTTTGAAGCTTCCCCTTGCAGACACACTCCCTTTAACGATAGATGCTAAGCGTCTGTTGCCAGCAGTGAATGCACGCTGATAGCAGACTTGTACAGATTTAACTTTAGGCAACTTGGGACAGAGTTCTGAGCGACCTAAGTCACATGTGATGGTGTAGCTAGTCCCCGGCACAAACGTGCATACTTCTCTGTATGTGCAGTGTTTTAACTCTGCACATACAGATTCCTACTACCTTGACCACTTTTAAAAACAGAAGGGGTCATTGTGGTTGGAGTAGCCCCTTAAAAGTATCTTTGAAGTAACATTTACCATATATTTTGTTTTTCTTTTTTATGCTTTGTTATGCAATCAAAAATCAAAACCAAAAATTGGGTATTTTCTGCCTGCTTGTCTTTCTATGTAGTGCACATAAACAGAGCAAGCCTCTCTTCTAGATGTTGGTAGTCTGTAAATAAACAAAGTGTTGAGACAAAATGTGTGGGAGATACAGGACACTAAGGAACAATTGGATGAAACCCTCCCAAAGGGCTGTATCTTCAGTTTCTTCTGATCTTCAATTGTCCAGCTATGACAGTGTTTAACAATCAGTCCTCAAGTCACACCAACCGTCTAGATTTTGTTTGTGTCCCTATAAGAACAGAATTTGGAAATTCCGAAATGTGGGACTGATGTGTTATAGCACTATATTGGGAAGCACAGCGTAGCGGCATTGCACCTCTCTCCCATTTTCCTTCTTCATTCTCTTCATCTTGAAATGTGATTGTATTTAAGACATTTTTGTTTGTTTTTACATTTTGAAGTTTTAGACTCTGTGTTTACCCATATGTTATAGATAAACACTGATACAGTCTTTATTATAAGAATTGTTCCAAGGCCTAAATGAAAGCATTTGTTAAAAAAAAACAACCTTTTTTTTACAGAATATTCGTTTATGAAAGAAGGGACCTTTTGTTTTAGTTAACCCACTGGAAATCTCATTTGTGGGTGCCTCCATCATATTGCACCTCATTCTAAAGTGTTTTACAACGTAAATCATTGTGTTTTCTTAAATATATAACAAAACACACACATCTTATTTTAACCAATTTGAAAGTATGCATTGTTGCAACGTGGTCATCTAAACATTCCCTATATACATTCTATCTATTTTAAAGGCATTAAGATATGGATTAAGAAGGTATTACATAGACATATGTTTTGTTAATTTAGTCCTGGGCCAAGAGTGGAGTCTTTCTGGCAGCATGTAGCTATGTATTTGACATTTGTAGTGAGAGCACATGATAAAACTTACTGTTGAAATGCAAATGCCATTTTAAACTTACCGGTACATGGTTAATGAGCATTAGTATACTTAATGTATCTGGTGGTATACTTTTAAGAAGTTTGAGGGACATACTCCACCATCTGCACCTGCAAAGATGAGTATAACATTTGATGTGATATCATTCTCATTGAGTGAGTGCTGAATTGCATTATTGAATTGTGTGATGACTTGAAGAGTTCTGAATCTCAGAGACTGGAGATTGTACTAGGAAAACCATTCCAAGCAGAATTATTATATTGCTCTTGGCACACATTAAGAGCATGTGATCGACAGCTATGGGCTCCAAAATGATTTAACTGCATTTTAGTATGGGGAGAATCTTCTCTCAAAATACTTTTCTTTTTAATATGGTGGCGTTTATCAAAGAGCACTTATGTGTGGGATATTGGGCCATTCTATTGTAAAAGAACAACGCACTCAGTAATTGGTTCTCAGGGGTTCTCCTCCTCATCTCTGAACCCCCATTTAACTTCCTGCCTCCTATAGCAATGGTTTGAAGTCCTCCCGCCCACCCCCCCCCCCCCCCCCCCAACAATAGTATGTGTTGGTTTCCCAAATTCTCTGCGCATTAACAATGTATTATGAGCAGGATGGTGAGAGATGTTATGGATTGCACTGTGAGCTGAGACTTAACCGTTCCCTGTATATGTATGTAGCGGTGCACTTGTTTATAAGTATTTCTCGGTTGATGGTTTCATTTCTGTCAAGTAAAATAAAAATGCTTAGAAGTAGCAGCGGTGAGCGGGTAAGGCATGGCCTTTCTAAGTATGAAATGCAGTGTTTGTGGCTTTAATCAGTTTATTTATTTCAGATAAAATATAGCTCTCTGTTCAGGCTTATTTCTCATAGCATCTTCTCATTGTTCTATTACCTTGGAGACAGGAAATCCTCTGGCTCACCAGCTGCTGTTGCAGGATAAAGAGGATAATAGCTGTTTCAACCCAACAACTGCTGGTGAGCCACAGATTGATCGCCAGGCTAAGGTGTATGGGAGTTACAGTCAAACTGTAAAATATTAGGATTTAAGCAATATTTATTGTCTCATCGAAATAGTAATTTAGATTTGATCAGTCTTTTGTGTCTTTATTGAATATCATGTTAACATGGATATCTCAAGCAGTGAGACATTGGAGAGTGTGTGACAAATGTCTAAGTCATTATTTTCTGCCTTAAAAGATGTACATACAGAGGCCGTGCAGGCAGCCCTTGCTAAACACAAAGAAAGAAAAATGGCGGTCCCTATGCCATCGAAGCGACGTTCCTTGGTCGTACAGACATCAATGGATGCTTACACCCCTCCAGGTGAGTCTAATACAAGACCAAATGTTTGGCTGTACAACCTGTAATGTTTCCAATGTTCTGTAAAAGAAGCAGCAGATGCAAATGTATAATATATTGCTCTAAAAACAGCTGTAAACGTGTACGACTCTTTGATAAATCTTTTCCATAGAGTTGTACACTGATCATGGCTTCACTGATCAGACAATCAGCGAGGGGTGGTTGCAAGGTGATTCTGTTGGCATCTGTCAGTGTCTCACAGCTCTAAAACAAAGATAAATATGGTGTCCTCCATCCATTATTAATAAAAGCAAGTGTTTTTCTGAAGGTGGCAGAAAAGTGGCTATTTGCTCTTGGGGCAAATTGTATGCTTCATACTGAAGACATTTGTAGATGGATGGGATAAAATGGCAGGGATGAAAATGGAGTGTTTTTGTTAAAGTACATGAACTTCATTTCTCCTGATAAGTGCTGTACATTTTTTAAACTTTTGCTTCTTAGAGCAAAATATTAAACATATTTGTGTCTTTTTAAGTTCAGTCTATGTTGTAACAGATTTGCCTTTTCTGATCACTGAAAATTATGGAAATTTATAGCAAACTAAAGGAACACTAAGGTGTTATGAATTCAGATTTTTTTTTTATATATTGTGTTCCTGTTCCTAGGCCTGGTGCTCCTCCCCCACTGTTTTTCGGCATAAAGAGGTTTAAATAGATATTTTAATGATCTTTTTTCTCCCACAGCACCATGGAGAAGGCATGGCCTCTTCCTGAGTTGGCCCAATCCAATGCTCCTTACAGAGGAGCATTGTGGGCCCGATGCATATGTGTGGTGAGTGCCACACACTCATCAAATTTCTACACACACACACAAAGATCACAATTTACATATTTTTTAGCCACCCTGATGCTTCCATACCTTTTTGGTGTGGTGGGGGAGGGTGGCTTCCTTGGGGTCCAGTGGCATCTGGCTGGGTCTGATGGGAGTCAGGAATAGACTTTCTCTGGTCCTGGCTCTGTCTCCCTCCTCTCTGATTTTCTGGTCTCTGGTCCTGTCCTCCCCTCTCTTCCCCCTCCCCCCTCCTCCCCCCCCCCCCCCCCCCCCCCACACGTCCGGTTGGTAAGCTGTGAGGAGGTGCGTTGTACTCACTTCTTTCCAGCACCGTGGCTTCACACTGACTAGGGGATCGTGCTGTTAAAGGGTTGCAGTGTCTGGCTGGGCCCCTGGCCGCAACACTGATTTTATTTGCGCTTGGCACTGCAGCAGCTCTGCCACCCCTTGCTGTAGTTACGCCACTGAATCAATGTTCTATTCAGTTACTGCCGCAGGAAGTGCCTCTTTTGACAGTCAGTATGACAGCCACCGGAGGGTTTCTTAAAACAATGCAGGGTGAAACCTACAGGACCACTGCACCCAGACCACTTTATTGAGACAAAGTGGCCTAGGTGACTTTAGTGGTCCTTTTATTAGCGTTTAAAACTCTGATGTTTTCTGTTTAGAATGGTCTGTTATTACGGATCCTTAAAGCAGAGTAACCTTACAATTTGTTTACCAGTTTTTATCAAACATGTATTGCTTGTCAGTGGTGATCACAGAGTCAAAATCCCTCACTAAGGTAAAAATGTCAATTAGCCAAAAGCAAAAAAAGCATTTCTAAATAACTATGGATGAAAATGACCAAATAATCAGAAATAAAAGGAAGCTAAGAAAATAAAACAAACAGAACAGAATATGAGCAAAAGGCAAAATATGATTCACAATCTAAGAAAATATCCTGAGGACCTTGATGCAGCACAAAATGTTTATCAAAACAACGGAAGTACAGGAAAAAAGTTAGGGTTAAATTTTCAAAGAGAAAAGAATGAGTCCTGGTAATTTTTGTACAATCAGTGTATCTGTGGCAGTCACTGCATTCTGCCAATCTAGTGTTGATCTTTGAGACAATCTAGTGTTGATCTTTGAGACACATTGGTAGAGGTTTATCGAAGTGTCCAGACAGTCTTACAGCTAAATGTCAGCATTTTGTTTGGATCAATTTATTAAAGTCTATCAGATTTTTGGTTTTTATCTGTTTCTTTTCTTGTGCATTTTTTTGGGTGATGCAACGGAGTTTGTAACTTTTCCACCACATTTTCTGACTGCAAAGTGGTGGAATTTTTCCTGCCTTGCTGTTCTTCTGAATTGGAGTAAGGTGCAAAGGGCAGCAAAGTCCTAAAGTTGCTTTTGAATAATCAATACTATTTGGAGCTTAGACTATCCCTTTAACCAGGTCTTGCTCAATTGCACAAGAAACCCTCCTTATCAGACATGGGAGCCTATTGATTTAGTAAGAAATTGATGATAAGGCAAGGTAATCCGTAAAATAAAAAAAAAACTTTACTAAAAAAAAATGAATAAATATAACCGTTATGGAACATGACTTTTTTATTTCAATTACTCCAAGTTGTGTTTATGTTAAATTAGACAGCACTTTGGCATTCGTTTATTCTCATTTGTATATTTTCTGGTCACTTACCATGATCTGAATTCCAGCTGGTTTCTAATTGGAAAACAACCAATCATATTAGAGTTTTTGTTCTAAATTAGTCACGTTTATTTGAGTTTTTCTTGTTCTGTCATTCCTTCAGTTCTAACTACGTGATTTCTCCAAAATGCACAGCCCTGCAAATGAAATAGTCAAGTCCCATGAGGTTTATTCACTGAACTCGGAGTTGTAACAAATTGCAGTCTGCAAAATTTAGTCTGCTTTACCAAAGTCCTGACTATAGTCGAGTTGGAGTATTTTTACAGACCAACTCTTTTTGGCAAAGTTTTGCTATATGGATTTCAATTCTCTAAAATTAAGAGTTTAGTGAATAAACCCCTATGGTTCAATTTATGTCTCAACTTGGCCCCATGTGCGATCTCCTCTAAAACATGTTAATTTTATCAATGTGTCATTGGGCCTTTTGCCTGTAGTCTAGAGTTGACCCATTGCTCACTGTTTTAATGCATTTTGGTGAAAATCCATTTGGAATGTTGAAATAAAATAAAAATCTTTCTTTGCCAGTGAACTAACCCATCATCTGCAAGTTGGCATAGACTTGCAAATATCAATTCATGTCCACATTGTATCCAATACTATGCTGATCAAGGGTCTATGACAGGCTTCCCCAAACTCCGGCTCTCCAGATATTGCTGAACTACAACTCCCATGATTCTCAGCCTATCTATTTCATTCATAGAATCATGGGAGTTGTAGTTCAGCAACATCTGGAGGGCTGGAGTTTGAGGAAAGTATGGTCTATGAGATATGTAATTTAGCACTTGCAAGTAGCTTCATAAAATATTTTTTAAATTATGTACCTGTAAATGTTTGGCCACAGTACACGTTCTCTCATAGGAAGTTATGAGGGTGTCTGTACAAGTAAACCTTAGCATGTGATAAGTGTGCATGCCACACTAGAGCCTATGGTGTTCAAAGTGTCTTCATAGTTCTATTTAATTATTGAACCAGTATAGTATGTGAATGCATTATTTGAAAGACATTTCTTCTTCAATAGAACGTGAAGTAAAAAAAATAGACAAAGTGCTGTTTAGTGTTTTGATATCCTGGAGCCTATGAACTCCGAGTTCTCCGTTCTAATCAGTGCATCTTTAGTGAGTAATTGAATTTGTCTTTCTTGAGTAGATACCTCGTCAGGATCAGAAGATGAAGGCTCTGTTCAGGGGGACTCCCAAGGAACTCCCACCTCAAGTCAGGGTAGTATAAACATGGAGCACTGGATCAGCCAAGCTATCCACGGGTCTACCACATCGACCACTTCTTCTTCTTCAACGCAGAGTGGAGGTAGCGGGGCTGCACATCGATTAGCAGACGTTATGGCCCAGACACATATAGGTTGGTATTATCATCAGAAACCTCTTTTATCAATGTAATCTTCATTGAAATATCTGTGGGATTTGAGCTGCAGTACAAGGAATATTGAAGTTCCCATGTTTGACCAGTAGAAGACAAACGTATTTAAATGTAATTAAATGCAATAAAAGAAAAACTGTAACATTATAAAGCAGGCATGGTGTGTTGGGGAAAATTGGTCATTTTGTTTTTTATGTATTTACTTATTAATTTTAATGAAAATAAATCAATAGTTTTTTAGAAATTCCAGACGTTTGGAATCCATATATCAGTAGATGTGTGTTCTGACATTTATATTGTGTATGGATTATGCCATCCTCCAGGTATAAAATTTCACTGTAGAGTTTCTGAATTGAAAATGCCGGCTGCCAGTGGTATGGGGCAGGACCATGTTATAGTCCAGGGGTAGGCAACCTTTAGCACCCCAGATGTGAACCACATCTCCTATAATGTTCTTTCAGCCATAATGCCAGCAAAGCATCAGGGGAGATGTAGTCCACATCTGGAGTGCCAAAGATTGCCTGTTATAGTCTGTGGGAATCATTGGGATGTACATCTGTTCAGATGACTCGTTTGTTGCATACCTATTAGTTTTTCCAAACGTTTCGTCTTAACCAGTTCATTGCTAGGGAAATTGGTCTACTTAATGTTAGAACACTGTATGTCTTTACTCTATGATACTAGCATAGTTCAACAACTGGAATGTTTATAGCTTCTAAACCTAGAGGATGTTTTATTTACACAGGTTCCTGATTGTGTTTCCTCATAACATGGACAGACACGTTTTGGCACCCAGTTGGATTAAAAGCATTACAGGAGATGCAAACCACAGCTGCTGGAGTGCCAAAGGTTGTCTCTCTGTGCCACATAAAGTGATTTTTCAAATCCTTTTCATTATATCCCTTCAATAATCACCAACACATGCCTTATGATTGCTTTTCTTCCCTGAAGGCAATAGCCGGCAAGATGGAGAATATCACAGTATGTATAACCAGATTTATTTTGCATCTTGAATTGTTCACTAGCGCAAGCAGATAAATTCTTCCTTGCTATGTTTTAACGCCCCATCTTTCATACATTCATACATAAAATCCACAATCACACCTTTAACATTCGGTGGGAGCATACATCTAGGCTTTTTTAGGAATATCAATTCCTAAGGGTTCTTTTGCTGAACTGCCCATAGCTTGAGCATGGGGAAATCTAATCTATCAATTTGGATACAGGGACAAATTTGTTCAGAATAGTTTGCTGGGTATAATGGACCTCACATTCATGCATATAGCATGTTAATAGAAGTAATATTGCTCTTATGAGTTGTTATATTGTTCTCAGTAGTTATGCCTCCTTTGCGAAGAACCAGGGCCGGGGCAGTGGAGATTAGAAATAATTTTTAATAAAGTAGCTGGGTGGTTCTTCTGTAATATATGAATTAATTAACATGCTGCAGGCCTATCTGCCATGGCAAAGAAACAAGGAGGTGAAGGGTTTGGCTCCCCTTCCTGCCCTTTTTGTCGGACCCCAGGAGTGTTCAACATGACTCCAAATCTTCTGTCCGGTGAGCACCCATTTCTTATCTCCAAACTACGTAATCATTATCTCACCTGTTGATTTTAAATGGTGTTAGTTTTAAAAAACAAAATCTTATTAATGTTATGCTGAGTTTGTGTAAACTATTTGTCACCACCATTTTTGGGGGGGGGGGATTATTTTACATTGTGTCCAAACGCTGACACTGGCAAATTGCGTGATTGAGCAAAATATCACAAAATATTGCGTCGACAGCTTTACTAGTTTTAGAATTCAAGTTAGTATAGGGATTCTCAACCAGATCTCTGTCACCAATGTCCAGGACTTCACATCTACATAAAAATCTAAATGCATGTTGATGAAGCCTCTGACCATTGGTGGTCCTTGGGCTGGTCTGAGAGCTAGTGGGTTTCATAAAATGACTTCTACTTTGAAATCAGTTAAAGAGGTGAGGTGTGCACACGTGTTGCTGGTGACTTGGACAGTCATTCATAGGTCAGCCTGCTGGAGGTTTTAACATTAAGTTTGAAAACATGGGCAAAGATTGGAAAATATTTTTGGCTGGCGTTCTCAATTGTCTTTGTCAATAGGATTATTTATACAAAGTAGATATAAATAGAAGAAACATAATATCTTAGTTTACAGTATGGTTACCAGCACTTCACCTCCTTTTGTTACCAGATGAGGATAAATGATGACCTTTTATGTGAGTGAAGAATTGGATGCATATTCGTTCATTTTCTGACCTTCAAGCTGTCCCTGTTCTAAAGAGTGTACCATTTACCGATCATGCGCAAGAAGCTCTTTTGTTAGAATAATTTTCCATCATAAATCCGGTTGATTTCCAAATTATGTTCTCATTCATGTGGAAACTTAAAAGGAAATTGCTCGGACAGAGATGCTTAGTGATCAGTGCTCAATGTGCCGGATGGTACTGGACATACAAAACAAACCTCTAACAAGCAGTGCTTTTGGAAAATGTTAATTTTTCCAGTACTTGCGTTCTAAATATTTTTTTTAACTGCAGCTATCCAGCAAGGACTTGTTCCATTTTGCTAATAATTATTATTGTGTTTTCTCCCTATTTGCTTGTTATGTTTATAACTCATAACAAGATATTAAAGGGCATATTATATCAAGGTAAAATAGAAAGGTTTGTGGCAAACCTTAAATTAGCTCAGCATTTACATTAATTATTCTCATGCTTACAATACATTTAGCAACCTGTGCAGTATTGCACTAGACTTTCTCTGTTTAAAAATGGCACTCTGTGGTTAATTAAAGTATTATAATAAATATTACCTGTCACTGCTTTTACCAACATAGAATAAAGCACAAGCAAACATATTGGGCATTATCACAATATATCCAACGTCTTAATGAAACTGAACAACAATCTCATGAAATAGTTCTATACAACCTGCAAAAAGGATGTGCCCAACATTTAAACATGGGCATGAGATAAAATGTTCTGTCATGTTTGTCAGACTCAATGACAGAACTGTCTCTGTATATAGGTTTTAGTGCTAAAATTAATAGATGGGTTTGGCTGATAACATTACCAATTTAATGCGTGTATATGACTTGGATTGGGAATCTCGATTCTGTGACATTCTGAATGCCTGGAACTGTTCTGTAATAGTGCAAGGACTTTCTAATGTCAAGTGCTACAGAAATATATACAAATGCAGAAAGAAAAGTCATGCGCTCACTCCCATCACTGGTTACCTGCACTCTCTCCTTAATCCCTATGTATTTTTAAACAAATGGAGTTTTTTTTAGTTACCTCCAATGGCCATGAGAGGATGAGCACACCTGCCAACGTCAAGGCAGACCCCCCCTAGGTGGGTCCTAACTCTAACCATTCACCTTGCTTCCTTGAGCCTCTGGCAAAAATCTCTAATGAGACAGACAAATACATAGGGATTAAGGAGAGAGCGCAGGTAACTTGTTTTTCTTTGGTTTTTACTATATATTAGGGCTGATGTGCACTGTAATAATTTGCAGCCGCCCAGTGATGGGAGTGAGCGCAGGACTTATCCTTCTGCATTTGTATCCATTTGTATCCTCTGTAAGATACCATATGAAGACGTATAGTTAAAGACACCTGGTACAGAGGACACAAGAAAAAGGCAAATTGTTTTTAATCCCACAGGGAAAATTATAAAATAGACAATAGAGGTAAACAATTATCAGCAAAAAAAATAAACAAAAACTAGTATTATGAAAAAGTGCTATTACTTCGTCCATATCCCTAGCCCTGGCCTAACATTCTAGTGGCAAACAACATGTGATAAGCCAACAAGGCTGAACATATCAGCAAGGGATACCGTAGATATGAATGGATTGCCCCATACCACGTTGGGTCCCATTTTTATCAACTCCTTGCAGGTATAAGTGGATCAAAGGTATCATATTAAATTTCTGTTCTGAAACATAATCTTTACATGTGCCGTGTGGTCTAATATTTTTCACCAACCAGTTATTTTAGAACCTTTTTTGAATCGCCCTTTTGAGTCCTTCGTGCTGGATCTCTTTAATGTTCTTAAGTTATATTTAATTTCTTTAAGATGGAGAAACTAAAATAAATCAAAGGACCCCACCGGGGTTTCATCCTCTGCGAAGAAGCTGCTCTCTGAAGCTGTAATGAGATTGTGGGAATACGCTGTAGGTGGCGGTTATTTATCAAAAGGGACAAGGGGACATCATGCAGGAAATGAACACTGAGTAATACTATATGAATATAAATAAAATAGTTCTTCTTTCCTAAACTTGGCACTTAAAGAGCTTGAAATGGGGTCTGGCAACCTGCAGGTTTCCTACTGTCAAATTCCCAATTTTTTGGTACCAGTAAGCCACTTTTGCATTATAGAATAAAACACCCGTAATCCCCGTCCAGCAGCAGAAATGATAATTGAAGACCATTATCGCTTCAACTCCCAGCAGTTCCAGCCAGGGTTTGACCAAACCTCCGTTGTGGTCACAGTCATACCAATATTCTCTAGTTTGGTTACATTTCGCAACGTGCAAAAGAATATGTCCTCCAAATGTTGCACTAAAAGGTAACTAGGTTAGAACTGAATCTTAGATTAACCTTTCTCTACAAGCATAATTGATAGTTTGAGCTTATGTGTTATATCTATGTGCTGTGTATGTAACTCTCATTTTGTTCTTGATTTGCACAGCTCTCCGTATTGAGCAATCTCCTCTGGTATGGAATGGAGGAGAGCATTACATAACAGCCACAAGTCATTAGAGTGGGCTTTCCAGTGGCATTCGATGTGTGCTTCATCATTGACTTGTAATATATTAGTTACATAACACTATGCAGTTTGCTTATTAAACAAATTGGATGCCTATATAGCCAAGTTACAAATTATCAGCAGATGCATCGCTTGTTGCATGGTCTCTGACTGACTGCTAGGGGTCATTGCAAGTTTGACTGATCAAACAAAGTGTTATAGCTAATATTTTGATAACATAACTTAGAGGCCTTTGTAATTAGTACGACAAAACCCATTATATCAAGATAAGAAATGCATTACACCCTCTTAAAGTATTATCTTTCATTCTTATGTGCGTCAGTGGAGTTTCTTAGTTCTTAGTCAATAGTTATTACCTCTATCTAAAAATGTTACCTACAGTATTTTACAGTGTATTCGATTACTTGGCTGAGAGTGATATTCAATGAATGTGGACTTGCACACTGCACTCAGCGGATGCACTCATTTTTCAACTACCGTAATTAAATTAATAGCATTCTCTAGTAATTTTGAGAGCAGAGATAAAATCCAGATTGATCGGCTTGTAAAAACTTATATAAATAATACAGATTTTTCTTTACCAAAAAGATATTTTTTTGGGCTTTATAAATATAATTTTATTTATTTTATATTCTTTATTTTGGTTCAATTCATTGGTACAGATTTACAAAAAGCAATTAGCATAAGCATGGTTAGGCTTATTTATCAGTCACAATGGAGGTTCGATAGTCAAGAGACCACATCTGCCTGAAGTGCCATAAATAGTTTTTTTATTTTTATTTAACGTTGGATACAAAGATAAACCATGTACATCTAAGATAACCCTGTCCCCTTTAGACTATGAGTGGACAGTGAGTTGCAACAGGGGATGTTCGTAACATAGATGTAGGATGTATGTTGGAGATTTGTGTTTTACACCCTTAGGAGTGAATGTCGGCATTTTGTGTGCATGCTACGCCACCTAAAGACGTGGCGTATGTATGTTCGGTTCTGGTAACCGTTCAAACAGACGGCTTGTGGAGCAGTGATTTAGTGCACTAAATAATAGAACTAAACAGTGTAGCTTTAAAGCAAACAGCCAAATCTAGGTACCAAAACTATATAATAATAGAACAATCCTGGAGCAAGCTAAACTAGGACAAGGTTATAGTAGGTGTAAGCCAGCAGTCCCAGTAGGTGAGTCAAGTAGTGGTCGCTGCATAGGCCTCCATTACAGGCCGTCATGGGATGAAGAGGTCCGTGGCCTCAGGGTTCCAAATGTGTGGTGGGCTGTTGTCTGGACCAGCCCCTGACAGAGTCCTGAGGTAGGTTCAGTGTGGCAAGCAGGGCCTGTGCCTCCCCAACAGTATGGACAAGATGCTTTTTTTTGTCCCTGGAGGATCAGCAGTGCCATGCTCAGCCGCTAATGGTAGGGTACATTCTGCTGTCGGAGAAGGGATGTGAACGGCCGCAGGGTCCGTCGCCAAGCCAAGGTGCTCCCCGAAAGGTTTGCAAAGAAGATAAGTGACATGTCTTCAATTTGGTATGGCAAGTGTTCCCTGACTGCAGCTATAACCGTGGCCCTATCTCTCCCACTCTGGAACTGGACCACCAGGTCTCTGGTACTTTATCTGGCGCCCTTGGGGATTTGGATATTCTGAAGAACCCATCCAGGCCAACCGTTTTGCCCTGTTTAGGCGAGAGTAATGCCACCGGGAGACGTCACAGGAAATGTGGAATTTCTGCGGCTGGTATATATTCCGCGTTGCCCCGAACTTTTATATTATTTTTGCGCCTCAGATCTTCAAGGGAGGCGAAGCGACGATCGTTCACATCACTCTGTTGTTGTAGCCCCTTGACAGCCGACTGCAGGAAGCTTGATCGCTAGAGGCATTCTCCACTGCCGCCAGCCTGCCTGATAGGCCTTGTATGTCTGTGCGGATCGAGGCCATATCGGCCTGGATAGTTTTCTGGAGGTCTGCCAGTAGTGCGTTAAGCACAGCCGTAGTCACTGGAGCGGTTTCAGCATCTGAAGGCCTAGGTATCAGGGGTTGTATTACTGGGGGATCCTCTGTGTCCTCCTCAGGGGAGAGGTTGTCAGATAATTCTGGATAGACTTCCGGGTAGGCTGCCATTTTGGGCCTTACCACGCTTTGCGCCTGCCACAGCAAGTCCCCGATGTGTAGGCCCATCCTTGGCTTTTCCGACTTTCTGTTTGTTTGTTTTGCGGTCCATGCTGCTCCTGTCGTCCCTCAGGAAGCCTCATGGTCAATCTATCAAAATATTTCAATACAAATAGGTTTGTAAAAACAAAACCTTGTATGTGACCAGAGATGAAGTTATCAATAAAGTTTTATATGATTGTTTACTTACCTTTAACTACTAGAACTCTTAAAGCATGTATTATTCAATGACATTTACACAATCTCTAAGTTTTCCATTTATCGGATAATATGCAACTTGCTTATCTCATAAGGGCCTGCGCTGAATGTACAATGGGAGCGCTAAAACATGGCTGAATATACAACCTGCATGATTCTTGAAATCCTTCCCTATTTTGTGCGATTCTGTTCTGTTTTTCCATGACTGTGTACACCCTTCTCCATGAACACCCTCCTCATTGCCACATACAAAAGCAACGTTGGGCAGGGAAACAATTTCCACTTTATTTACACCACACATTTTCTAGCTTAATATACCCTTCATACTAGATAACCATCTGCACATCCGATATCAAGCAGACAACTAACACCTCAGCTCTTTGATCCTATAAGTAACTTCAGCAGTCAGTGTCCATGCCTTCAGAATTGGCTTTCCGATTTCATAAGGATTTCCTTTTTCCAGATACTTCTGGCTAGAGCTACATTCATTTTCCATCTTAAACCATAGCTAACTGCATATTTAAAAAAAAAAAAAAAAAAAACAATAAAAAAAAAATATTATGGAATGGTGATTTGGAATGTTATGAAGAAACAGGAGCCCAATAAGGTAAGGTTGTACCATTCACACACATACAACGCTTCCCCCACCTAATCTACACGCACCTAATTGCCAAGCAAACATCATGGCGTAGGGCAGCAGTCATGGCTCCTTTTTGTGATTGGTTCAGTGGGGTTCCTTTCATTCATAATGCCATTAAAGCGTTAAAATAGACCCCATTCACGTAAGTTGGGTTTGTATAGATTTTTTTTATTGAGACACTCTGGCTCATATATGTAGTTTCTCTGTAATTAGCTATGGGATGCTTTGCGTTGTTGCTATCCTCCTCCCTTAACTGGCAAGTCTGTGCCCTCTGCTTCTGTTTTGCCCTGAAGCCTTTGATACACAGTTGCTGGTCTTTAGACTAACCTGCTCCTGTTTTTGCAATTTATATACCAAAGGCTTCGAGTCAGTAATGTTCATGTTCCAAATGATTGTGCTATAAACAATTTGAAAGCATCTGCTGTGGCTGGCTTTATCTAGAGGTTTGTGTGTTCGTAGTGGAGTTTATTTTATTTGATCTGCATCAAGTAACAAACAGGCACCAAATAATCAGAATGTGTTCCTCTCTACAGCTACAGAGAAAAACTATCAAGAAGGTCTCTGAGACTTAATTTAATTGTATTAGTGGCAAAACAGGTCATTTCAGACAGCTTCACATGACTATTTAAGGTTTTTTTATTGTGCGACTTTATTTCTTTCTTATTTTATCTCTGACAGAAAATCATTCGGCCCCTCCCGATGTGACCACATACACCTCAGAACATTCAATACAAGTAGAAAGACCGCAAGGGTCAACGTCACGAGTCGCACCAAAATATGGCAATGCAGAACTCATGGAAACTGGAGATGGTAGGTATGATTCACCATAATGGTTATCGCCATTGTGACTCTTAAAGGAACATGCATCACTTTGAGTCAACCGTCTCATTCAAAAGCTTTAGCTTGGAATGAGACCGTTGCCTCACTCTGTATGCTGAAAAAACAGGTAAATATGTTTTTCAGTATCTACCTGCTTCTTTGTTATGCTTTCAACATGCATTCCAGGAGGACACTGATCTAACCAATCAATCCTATCCCTGGGAATGCTGTAAAAGTGCTTTGGGCATGCCTGACATATTAACACATGTGTAGTTGGAAGATCCGACCAGTGTGATCATGTTCCCTGAGCATAGATTAGATGGATTCCCTGCTCTGGTGCACTGGTCTATGTTCGGGAAATGTACCCAAACGTAGACATATGCACCAGAGCAGGGAATTCCCCGAACATAGACCAGCTCTCTAACTTGGGGAATTAATGGAATCTCCACGCTAGAGAGCTGTTCTTAAGTGCCAGCCGTGTTAAAACCGGTTGTAATGTGAGGACCAACTGTATTGTTAAAGCATTTACATATGTGATATAAACTGAAGCTTTTCTTGGCATCTTAGAACCACTCACTTCATTCCTCTGTTTGTGATATTTTTCGTTTATCAATGTCAGTTCTAATTGGCTATTAATACAGTGGGTGTGTTAGCACCAGCGCACTCAGGTGTTATGGCAAAATAGTCAAAATGTTTAACAACTTATCTGGTCCAGCTGTCCACCTGTCTATGTCTCCCTTGGTTCCAGAAGCTCTTTCACAACTGTGCTTAGGTCAGTGGCAGGAGTTTCTGGCAGGTAGTACCTCTATCATCATACACTAGAGTTGTAGCCAATAGCAGGGTGATTAGTTATACCTTCTTGAATTTAAAATGAGTAACATGTTTGTGATTTTGACGAAGTATCAGTTTGGAGCATAAAAGAATAGGATACCTGATAAAATAAGGAAAATGAATTGGTTACCAATGCAGCCAGAGGTAAAATATTTATAGCCGGTTATGTGGGCGATGAGGTTAAAATAGTGTACATGTGATATACAAACTCATCCGAGAATTCTCTACTTGATTTAACAATAACACGGCAAATGCCAAGGTCTAATTATTGCCATGAACCTTGGGCAGTGAGATGCAAGAGTGAATTAAAACTTGAACAGAGGGTAGATGAGCTTAGGAAACTGTCACATTTCATGAATGATTGAGGAACCCGTTGTTTTTGTTTGTGAATCAGGAGGCTTGATGACATTTAAGGAGGTGTTATTAGCTCTACTTTGAAACTGCATAACTCAATCTTGAACATGTTCTATAAGTCAAGTGATCGTGTCTCAACATCTAAAAACAAGAGTGATAGCATTACAAAGTGATAACATGGTGAGTGCTTGTTGGAAAATTAAAAGGACTCTGCTGTCTCAGACTATAGAAAAAGACAGTGTGTATTTGTATGGAAACATTGTTAATATTTGCAATCAAATAATGTTTACATTATTTTAGGGAAAGGGTTAAATACCCATACACCTTTATGTTCTTTAAGCTCACCTACATTCACCGTCGGTTATAGAAACAAAACAACACTCTTGGACGTACAATTTGTAATGTCCATCCCCCTAAACAAACATGCTCACAATCTCACCTAAGTTTCTGAACTGACTTTCACCTTGGCACATAAAATACAAAATTGTATGTCCCTTAGAGATGGAATTTTGCTGGCCAGCAAAATATAACTTCAACACAATAAAAAGAGAATATCTTAGAAGCTTAGCAAAAAAATGTGATAGCTTTATCTGTGTCAGAGATCATATTATTTTCTTTAACATAGTGTTTTTGACTAGTTAAAGGAAAGCTCAAAGCAATATAAACATTACAGAGCACTATAGTGCCCATTTTGCCCCCAATGTAAGTAGCCAAATCGTTTTAGAATAGTTTTCTTCTTACCTGTGGTCTGAATGGCACATGTAGGCAGATGTATGTTTGTTCTCCTGAGATAAGCCCAGAGAGCTCATTGGCAAAAGTGTCAGCTAATGACCCTGATCTTCTGGCTTTCCATTGGCAGTAGTGGAGGCATGGAATGGTGCCATTCTAAGACAGTTTCACTGCAAACAATGGTAGAGGTGGTGCCAGAGCTACAGCTGGCCATAACCATCCTGGGCTTCTCCCCTGGTGTCCCATCTCTCAGTGAAATTAAATTTGTGCAGAAGTGGCTGCCCCTCCAAACCCCTGATCAGTTCTCTTTTTGAATACCAGAAAGTTGCTAAGTATTGTTGAAATCTATGCACTGGATTTTATTTATCTATCTATTTTTACTATGTTGTGAAAGTTGATGGTTAGAACTTCTGTTAATGTGTCCTTTGGTTTGTGTTTTCTGATCCTGTAGGAGTTCCTGTTAGTAGCAGAGTATCTGCAAAGATACAACAACTAGTCAACACCTTGAAAAGGCCTAAGCGACCTCCTTTACGGGAGTTCTTTGTGGATGACTTTGAGGAATTATTAGAAGGTAAAGTAGTATCTCTACTATTTTAAATCTGTGTTTGGATGTTTGTACCAATTCATACATATTAAATCTGTAATGTAGCTATAAGTAATTTATCAACATCTATATAAAATTTGTGGATGCGTATAACGTTATATAATATATGTATTCCAATAGTACCTAGAAGTAATATATCTCTATATAATATAATCATTCCACGTCTGTTTATGGATATACGTTGGAGGAAAAGGCCTACACTCACGGTCTTTAGATATAAAATTCCATAATTTATTTAAGAAAGCTGAAAATCTGAATCAACGTTTCAGTCCCCGTTTGGAACTTTCATCAGGATTGTAAATACATATGAGCCTTGGCTTACAGCACCCGGCAAGGACAATGTTGTCTTAACCTGAGTGCAAGGACTATTTGGAATTATGTGTATGAAGATATATATATATTTATATATATATATATATATATATATATATATATATAATAAATCTCTAATATACACTTCTGTGCAAAAGTTTATATATTGTCTGGTTAGAGTTATGGTAATGTCACTAGTCATGTGTGCTTAGGCAAGACAGTAATATATATCAAGGAGGATACCAGGTAGGTATATATATACACACACACACACACCTACCTGGTATTCTCCTCGATGAAGCACATTTGAGCAGGACCTTCTTTACCTCTAAATATCCCATTTCTATAATTGTAAAGTGCTTTCAGAATATGTTTGTTGCTATACATTGGAGGTTTGCCCATGTGGACAGCTGAGACAGAGCACTACCAGTTTTTATTGCATAAAACTTTGATTAAAGAAAAAGTAATCTATTAATATGGAAATGATTGCTAATATTTTTTTGAGGAAACCGTTTTACTGTGTGTTTTACATATGTTTGTTGTGTCTTTTTCTTTCATAAATTGTTTTATGAATACCCTCCTCCATCCAACTTCTTTCTTGTATTTCAGTGAAAAGCTGGTCAGAGCTAATTTAAAGGACCACTCTAGTGCCAGGAAAACATACTCGTTTTCCTGGCACTAGAGTGCCCTGAGGGTGCCCCCACCCTCAGGGACCCACTCCCGCCGGGCTCTAGGGGGAGGAAGGGGTTAAACTCACCTCTTTCTCCAGCGCCGGGCGGGGAGCTTTCCTCCTCCTCTCCTTCTTCCTTGCGACGTCATCGGCTGAATGCGCATGCGCGGCAGGAGCCGCGCTCGCAATCAGCCGGTCGCATAGGAAAGCATTTACAATGCTTTCCTATGGACGCTTGCGTGCTCTCACTGTGATTTTCACAGTGAGAAGCACGCAAGTGCCTCTAGCGGCTGTCAGTGAGACAGCCACTAGAGGTTTTGGAGGCTGGATTAACCCTTAGTATAAACATAGCAGTTTCTCTGAAACTGCTATGTTTATAAAAAAAAAGGGTTAATCCTAGAGGGACCTGGCACCCAGACCACCTCATTAAGCTGAAGTGGCCTGGGTGCCTAGAGTGGTCCTTTAAGCATGTCATGATTTTTGGGTGTTAGAAAAATTGCCCAATTTTTCCCCTGTTTCATGCTTAATTAAGTCTGCACATCGGCCCATATATATGAGATTTTTCTTTAATTCCTATTCATAAGTAACAAAACATATATGAACAGAATAAAATCTGAGAGTCTGATACCCCAACAGTTCAAATGCCACTAGCTACCATAGGCACCATATAAAGGCTAAAAATAATAATTTAGGCTGGTGTGAAAAAAAAATGTAGTGAAGTAAGAATGCTTTTAAAATGGAAATGTTATTAGATATTTTTTTTTTATCATTTAACAAAATGCTACTTGAGTAAACAGAAGAAAAATCTAAATTAATTCAATATTTGGTGTGTGACCACCCTTTACCTTCAAAACTGCATCACTTCTTCATGATAGACTTTCACAAGGTAGGGACTTTATAGGCACATAGTCACGTGTATGATTAAAAAATCATACTAAACAGGTGCTAACGATGGGAGGAGTAAAACTGGGTGAGGAGTATATGGTAAATCCACATGCCACTGTCCAGTCTCAATATTCTGTAGCCACCAAGTAAAAATCAGGAGCATTGTTTAATTGGCAGGTCCACAGACCTTAGGTCAGATTAGAATGTCCTGTCTGCAGTTTGATTCAATAGTTGGTGACCAAGTTGGGCATCCAATGAACATGTCTGCAGGTGAATAGTAGCTTGGAGGTGTTGGAAGACCCCTCTGCCTCTCCACGATATGAATTCTGCAAATACGCAGTTCAGCTTATGTAGCATAAATGTCAGCGTTCGTGTCTCCACTGGCCTGCACGCCATCTTAGGGGCAGAGTGCTGCTGTCAGGATATGTGCTGAAGATAATGGAATTGGTCTCCTGGGGCTCGGATAACCACAGCCTAGATTGGAAACCACAGTCTGCAATGGTCTGGGCTGCCTCTCCTGCACTGACCATGCTTGTAGGCTGCAAAGGGATGTCTGAGCAATTCTGTTTGAAGGGTCAGATTAAGTGGCATCATTGTGACCACCGAAAAATCATCTCTCGTTTGGTGACACATATAAGACGAAAAATGACCCTCAGTCGCTGGGATTCAGCAAAGTTCAGAGATAAGTGCTGGAGCTGTATCGACATGCATCTGCTCTGCTCAGTGGTCATGCCCTGCCCCCCACGATGGAACTTTTATCCCCCAAAAATACTTATTACTTTCATTTCTTACAGGTAGAGTCCATTAAGCCATTAAGCCAGCTTTTCTGTAAACATTACATTTCCAGAGGAGAGGGGTTGAATATTTCTGCATACTGAATATCTTCTTCAGTTTTGACATAAAGCATCACTCATAACACTAAGTTCAGTATGTTTTTAGTTAAATGTGAGAATTAATTTAATAACGGAATACCTTTGAAAGGCATATGATTATGCATATATATATATATATATATATATATATATATATATATATATATGTGTTCCTATTTAGTTTTCGCTTTTTATTATCACTAAGCTAATGTACGGCCCATATTAAGACATTTTCTGTTGAATATGCTGGAAGTTTCAGCTTGAGTGTAACAACTATAGAAATCATAAAATCTCTGGAGTCTGTGCTTATTAGAATGCATTTATTTAAATGAGTAATTTAAATGTATTATGTTAGCTAATAGCCTCTTAAACTCTGCCTTGCGTCTCACTGAGAAATGTAGATAGTGTGATAGAAACCCAGGTTTGATTTTTTTTTCTTCTGTCTGTGAGTGGAGTTGGCTTGTCCTTATGCAGAGCCCCTGGCATAAGCTCTCATAAAAATCTATGAGGGAGTCTGTAAAAGGGTGTAGGGATGTATACTGTATGTTTCCACCAGTCATTTGCAAACCATACAAGTTCTTGTATTGCCATGATAATTGGTTTGTGTAGGCAGGTTGGTTTTGGACGTAAACTGTTGAAATAGCTGTTATCATAAGCAGCTACAAGAGGCGTTAATTTGTCAGGGTGTTTGGAGTGCCCCATTAAATATGTTCTTTGTTTTGTTTTTTGTTTCCTCATGGTAGTTTTAGTCCTTAAAGACAAGAAAATCCTTCAAGTGAAAATGGCGCACAACCCATAGTGTAATCTATAAACACTTTAAATCTATACCCCAAAGCACGGAACCTATCTGTTAGAAAAAATAGATATCTAGTCATAATAGATTACTATGGCAATCCCGCTTGTTTATCCAGTCCAATACTTGGTAACACACACTTGGTATCTTTGAGGATCTTCAGTCTCATAAGACCTTTAGGTTAAAGCTGTGTTGTAGAAGCAAAATGACCCATGCGCCTTTCATAATTTGAGACACATACAAAGAATGCAGGTGTTTAATCCTTGTACCATACAAGGCAGTAACGCGGATTACCAGTTGTGTGCAGTGCACCTGACGTTACAAGAGCTGGCGTGCTATCCACTAACTCAATCTGATCAGTTTGTCGGCAGTAATTTGTGCTGCTGTATAAGAGATGCCAAGAGTCACTGAATGCTATTTATTACCTTGCTAAATACTAATTTCATAATAATCTGTTCTTCCTGTAATTATCTTTATAATTGTAAAGCAAAAAAATTATATATTTTTTTAAATCACAGCTGAAACTGAAAAATCAGCGTGTCCCAAAAAGAATAAAAATAATAATATCAAATCCTAATTAATTCAGTCTAATGTCTGAATAACTGTTGCCTGAACAAAACTCGGAATTTGATTTGATTACCTATGGCTGGGGTGTTTGAACAATTTCCCTGCATGATACATGGTTAAAAAGAAAATGAATTGAGGGCTTTGAAGATAAATGACAACTTTGGTCCAGTGCTGTATTGTTGATAGGGAATTACTGCTCATAATGGTACATCTTGAAATGTAATCTAGAAATGCTCTGAAAGAAAAAGGGTGAGTGGTGTAACATTGATCATTTGAACTTATTATTTGTTTTGAAGAATAGAGTTGTAAAAAAAAAAAAAACATTTTATGGAAGTTAAGGGAAATAAAAAGTGCAGCAGAAACAGACAGTCACTTCTGGGGATTTTCACTATTTGACTTAATCACTATATTCACATTTATTATATGTGTCCGTGATGCCACCAAAATAAAGACCGCGTTATGTACCACTGTCCTGGGGGAATACCTGCCACCTACATAATATAGTGGTAGTGAGCAAGGTCCTTTTTTTTTGACTGCTCTCTGTGGTTTATAGGTTTTGGAGAAATAATGAATGAATGACCATTTAACTTCGCTTTTCTCTTTTCTATTTTTTTTTGTCATCCCAAGTTCAACAACCAGATCCAAACCAGCCTAAACCTGAGGGTGCCCAGATGCTAGCAATGAGAGGGGAACAGCTGGGGGTGGTCACAAACTGGCCCCCATCACTTGAAGCAGCACTGCAGCGGTGGGGGACCATATCACCTAAAGCGCCCTGCCTTACCACTATGGACACAAATGGAAAACCACTCTATATCCTCACATATGGTAAGTTATTTAGCTATTTATATCAACGCGTTATATAAATATTATTTTTGGTGACCTATGTATAATTCTAGCTTTAATGGCAGATGTATAGAAAAAGAGTCTTTTATAATGCTTTCGTAATTTAGATACCAAACGCTTAGTTTATTCTTGGTTGTTTGATGGTTTTGCACATTGGTAATCATTTGCAGTTCCTCACTAGAGAAACACTGCGGGCACCATAACAACTTCATTAAAATTAAGATGTTGTGGTGCCAGGAGGTCCAAAGCATCGGCATACCTTTAGACATTATAAAATGTTCATAAACGGTTTAACCCTCTTTCACCGCTGAGAATCTTGAAAAAAGAAACCTTGGGCAGGTGCGCCACTGATTGCCTTAAAATGGCAACTGACAGTCTTGAAAGTCAGTAGTTCCCCATTCATAAAATGGCTTGGGAAAAATACATACATTTCTCAAACCATTTTTTGAAATACTCATTTATTTTCAGTTATAATAAAAAAATGTTAGTTATCATGATAAACAAAACAATATTCCAGCAGCCATCTTGATAGCCAAGTATGCACGAAAGTGGTCTATCTAAGCAGTAATCAGGCAATAGAGGAAATTGCTTGTACTTTAAAACAAAAGTGATTGAGTGATAAATCATAGATAGCTCTTAATCTAAAATGATGAAATAAAACATGCTCTAAGTGTAGTTCTTCAGGATCCTATCCTAAATAAATGTGTTCTTTCTCAGGTGATCTGCTGTGTCCAAAGGAAGGAACACATGGTGGGAGAAAATATTAGCTTACTCAATAAATCTTGTTTTAGGAACATACGATTGAAATTTTTTGCATACATCAAAATGTATCTTTTATTTATGTCCCTGTGTCATAGGGGGATATGGATGAATAATGCTGCCATCTCTATCACTAAACATATATATTCACATATTTTACTTTTGCACCTGTAAGGTATATATTAAGATGGGCACAATTTGACTTTATATGCTCTTTTTTGTTTTGGTGCTATATATTTTCACATTTGTGATTTTTTTTTTTTGTGCTAATAATGACAAAAACAGGAAAGCATGAAATACGGAGAACTGTATTTCAATGAAATAGTCTTAGAAATTGCATTTTTTTAGTGGCAAGCATGTAATTGGCTTATTGTGTTAACTGATGCTCTCTAGCTATCATCAGCACCCCCGGCCAAGGCTTCCTCTATCAGGATTCTCAACAGCGGAAAGACAGGGGTCAGAGCGTTCGGGCATCGGATACTGAACTTTGTTGAATAGTTTGTGAATGTTTGTAAACCCTTAATGAAAAGCCATCCCCAAGGGCTTCCTGTCACAATAACCTCTTCATTCTAATTAAGTTGTTATGGTACCCAGAGTGTTCCTTTAACTACTGGCATGTGATGGGACATCTGATTGCTTGCTCAGTCATTTCATTGTTGGGTCTGATTATCGGAGCAAGTACATTTTTGTTAGGGCAGAATGGGTGTAGTCAATGGAAACCCAAAAAATATTTGGGGGCTCTCAACACATGAGCAACTTTTAACTTCATCATGTGCAGTCGTCAGGAAACTTAGATACTGTAGATACAGATTTTCATTTTCAAAAGTTTGATTCCCTTTTGAATGCGGATACTCTTAACACCCTACAGGGAGAATAAAGTAAGGATATTGATTTCAAAAAAGTTGTTGGGAACCGGAATTTGTTTTTTATTTTTTTGTTTGTTGTATTGGAAGAGACCGTTCTTTGTTCTGGACCAGCTAATATGAGCTCTATATTACAATTACTGGTTTAAGTTGCATCAAGATTGTGCTGTAGTGAAACAGTCATTTCAAAACGGTTTACTGCATATAAATTTATATATATATATATATATATATATATATATATATATATATATATATATATATATATATATATATATATATATATAAATATATATTGAACTTGCTTTTTTAACCCCTTAAGGACACAACTTCTGAAATAAAAAGGAATCATGACGGAATCGATCCGTCATGTATCCGTAAGGGAGTTAAAGAAGTTTGTTGTAAGGAATGTATGAATAATTAAAAAAAAAACTACTTTTTTTTTTTCATCTCAATTTAACTCTAATTATTTTTCTCCGTTAATTTGTATGTAAAATGTTCTTTTATCCACCAGGTAAACTATGGACCAGAAGTATAAAGGTTGCGTACAATATACTGCATAAATTAGGAACCAAACAGGAGCCCATGGTCCGGCCTGGAGACAGAGTAAGAGCTGAGTCCTGAACATGTTGCTATGTCATTCACTGGTGATTTGCCTTTGCCAAGACAATAGGTTATTTTAATAAACCCATCTTTCTTCTTCCAAACCTCTATAAACACATTACCTTCATTGGTATTTATCCCCCCAGTATACAATGTTACTCTTATTTTTTGGACTAAATGTTTCCCACTTGTGTCATACAAATCGATGGGTGAGCAGTAACAAAAGCACACTAAGAAAAACCACAGCTTTCAGATCCTTGTGGGTATCTGGAAGACTATTGGAACATTATGATTTACCATTCATTTTGTGCCTTTCTCCCCAGTGTGCAGTTACATAGTAAAGTTGAACACCTCATTTGGTGGCAGTTGTAGCAGTATGAATTACATGTACTTTATATACCTTGTTGTCTACTGGTTTTGTTATTTATCCTGTTAAAAGGATCACTATAGTGTCAGGAAAACAAAGCGGTTTTCCTGACACAATAGTGCCCTAAAGGGTGCCCCCACCCTCAGGGTCCCCCTCCCATGGCGCTGAAGGTGTTAAAACCCCTTCAGCCACTTACCTTATTCCAGCGCCGGGCTCCCTCGGCGCTAATGACATCTCCTCCCCCGCCGACGTCAGCTCCTGAGTGGAGCAGAATGCGCATGCATGGCAAGTGCCGTGCGCGCATTCAAACCGTCCATAGGAAAGCATTCCTCAATGCTTTCCTATGGTCGCTCTGCATGATGGATGCGAAATTCGCATCCAGCTCTGCAGATGCGCCTCTAGCGGCTGTCAGGAAGACGGACTCCAGAGGTTGGCTTAACCCCTAATGTAAACATAGCAGTTTCTCTGAAACTGCTATGTTTGCAGCTGAAGGGTTAAAACCTGGGGGACCTGGCACCCAGACCACTTCATTGAGCTGAAGTAGTCTGGGTGACTATAGTATCCCTTTAAGAGGGCATTAAACCTTGAGTTTTCTAATACTCCCAGTTCCACCATGGACTTCCCTTTAGTCCTCTCCATAAACACTTCCATGTATCTTTGTTTCCTACTCTACAGCTGATACATATGGAAACAAGGGAAAGGAGGGGGCTATTATGATGTCCTGGAAAAGTTGCAAAATGGGCCACTAAATTACAAAGCCTCCAGGAAAAGAGGAACAATGTTTCTAGTCCAGACATGAACCCTGTTTATGTATAAAGAGAATTACTATAGCAAATAGCAGAGCAATTACCATGGAAACAAATGAATATTCTTGCTGATTGTTCTTTATGTGTAACACCCATTGTTTGTCTGTGATCTTGATAAATCCTCAGGAATGAGCTATTCCCTGTCGGAGCTACGATGCCTTACTTTAAGTGGGTGGATCTTCACAGCAGCTGTTTGGCCATAATTAGGACTAGTCATTTCTCATGATAAGCATACTATACCATTTCTATTGCTAACTATCGAGGTCACAAATTGCTTATAACAATTTCCTAACACTGTAAAGTTGTTTTAATAATATACAATCCTTTATAAAAGCTGGCATTCAATATGTGGTTTTTTATTTTTTATTTTCTCTTACAATTTTTTTTAGAAATTGGAATTAAAATAGTTGAAACGTGTTTGTGTCTCTGTCACATTCCATCTGCATGCACTATAAAATGTCAATGCACTATAAAGGCATAATTATGTTTTATTTTAACACAAATTACACAGTTGTGTTCATTGAAAGGGTAGGATAAAGCAGATGAGAATCATAAAATAAGAAGGCATTTAAATATTACTTTCGCCAACAATTATAAATCTTGTATAACTTTTTTCTAGTTTACTTTTTTCTCCTCTCAATGTGGGCATCAAACAAAACAACGCGTTTACTTGTGCATTATTTGTTTGATGAAAGTGCAGCTGCATTGGTCCATTAGCCAGCCTATGTTGACAATTGCAAATAAAATCATATTTCAATTAAAAATAAGTAGAAATCATAAAAAAAAAAATGGTTACTTTATGGTCAGTATGTAAGGGTGTCAGAACCTCCCCTTTAAATCAAGCTGCAGATTTATTATTACTATATTTGAAATAAAACAATGTAATTTAGTGACCTATTAGATCACAGAAAATACTTTGCCTGCAACTTCATCAACATACCCACTCTCACATTTGGTAGGTACTAATCTAATTGTGTTTCTTTCATTGACGCTTAAAGTGGAACTGTCACCTCTCTGAAATGTACACTATTAAATAAAAGTCGCATTTCCTGGCCATTCATGGCAGCATCACTAATGGGTTAGCTCCGCCCCTAACAAGAACAGGACAGGAAACAATTAATCAATTAATCACCCAGACTATAGGTATAAAAGGTCCCTCCTCCTTCTAACCCACAGTCTTTTTTTCTGTCCTTAGCAGGACAAACAGGAATTATACCTTTCATATTTTTCTTTTGAGGCCACTTTCCCATGTGTACCATGGGTTCCTTCCAGATAAAGTTCAGCCTCTCTTTATCTGAAGAACTCAGTAATCAGCCTGCAAGAGCAGGACTAACTGAGTTAAGGTACATTATAGTATATGTACCTCTTTAATAGAATAACAGGGCTGTTAAAAACCTTAAAAGGATGTGGGGTCGGTGTATCCTTAAAAATTCCCCTTTAAGCATCAATAACCCCCTCAGAATTGTGGCAGAAGAGAAGCTGGGTAAGTGACTGAAAATCTTGGTCTTACCCTGAATGTGCTTGCTGTAATTCATGTAGACAGTATAGTGTTTTAATTGTGTTCTCTTGTGTTTTCTCATTCTGGAGAATGAAAGCCTGCTTGTTTGCACCGGCTGGGTGCTACTTCCGGGTTCGGAGGGCGGGGCATGCGCAGTAGCATCGGCGTCGGGGAGTTGCTATTGCGCATGCGCGAACCGCCGGACTCTTAAAGAGATATCGCGCAAAAAATTTAAAATCCGAAAATCATATAAAAAAGCGTTTTTTGTGGGTTTTCCAATGTTTTGGCTGAAGTTTGGAACAGTTTTGGTGTGTTTAAGGCTGCACTAGACTGATTCTGGATATATAAGGTAAAGATTTTTTTCTTTCTTGGTTATATTGTTTTTCTTCTGTTTAGTTTTTCAAAGTAATAGGATAACAAAAATATTTTTGTTTAAATAGATGGCTTCTCACTCTGCCTCAAGATCTGTTTCTAGAAAACATAGGTGAGCCTCATATACGTTTATCCCTTAAAGGGGGGGGGGGGGTTAAAAGAGTGCCACTATGGGCCAAAAATATATTATTGTTAATATGGCCTTTCTTGACAGCCCGAATAGTCCTAATGAGGATTCACTAAGACAAATGGCAACCAGTGAAATAAACTTATGTCAGGATTGTCTGACAGAAGCTGCTGAAGTAAGGGAGAGAAGAAGTCTCCACAAACAGAATAAAGAAATGGATTGCAGAGGCGATTGCAGAAGGGTTCAAATCCACAAGCAAGATGTCCTCATCTAAACGCCTGAGAAGAGGATTCAAATCAGTTGATAAGTTGATCAACATAGGCAGAGAGACCCTGAGATTCCCAGAAAAAGAAAGGAAATGAAGGAATCCGATAGATAATTTGAGGATTTGAGAACCAATAGACCTACCTTTCCAGTATACTCTACAATAGAGGAGATAATTTCACAAGAAAGCGACTCTGAAAAAACGGGAATTTTGTCCCCAAGATTGATGCCGCAGTCATTCATATGGCAAAGAAGACAGCCCTTCCTATTGACTCCATGGCTTATTTGAGAAACCGATGGAGAAAAGGCTAGATGCCAGCCTGATAAAGTCATACCTGGCCTTAGGATCAGCACTACATCTAGCAGTAGCGTTAACAACGTTCACTAGAGCCTTCAAAGTATGGCTAGACAACTTAGAAGAGGATATCACTAAAGGAGTTCGGAGAGATCATCTGCTGGAAGGACTGAGATATTTGAAGTTAGCAACTGATTTTTGCTCTGTAGCATCTCTGGATGTTACCAGAATGGTGGCTAAAAGCATGGGCCTCTCTATAACAGCAAGGAGAGCATTATGGCTACACTCCTGGGGAGCATACTACACCTCAAAAGCGTCCCTGTGTGCCTTCCGTTTCAAGGTTATCTCCTATTTGGGAAGGTGTTGGATGAAGCTATACATAAGGCTAAAGATGGGAGAAAAGCTTTCTTCCTAAAGTCAGAAAATACGGTTCTACAACATGGGAAGATAGGCGATATAAAACCGTGCCTTTCAAGAAAGCAGGAGATATAATCCTGGGAAAGAATATGCCAGACCAAATTGGAGAAACACTCCAGAGGAAGAGTAGCAAGACAGGGTGTAAACTTCTGAATGTGTGCCGGCCCAGCCAGGAATTACAGGAGGAAGACTGCATCTATTTTATCCTGTCCAGGTCAGAAGTGTGACAGGCGCCGGGGTCCTTTCAATATTGGCAAGAGCTGTATGGTGGCTCAGAGGCATATAGCAGCCCCAGGACTACAAAGTAACCAGGTTCAATCCCCTGCTGGGCACTCTTGGGGTGACCTCATCTGGGCGTCTGGATGTCACGGTGAGAACCGTGACACCACTAAGGAGCCTATGGCCATACCAGTACTTACGGCCATACCAGTCTGAAAATGCCTGATCTCGTCAGATCTCGTAAGCCATCCAGACTCGGGCCTGGTTAGTACTTGTATGGGAGACCAACTAGGAACCTCAGGTACCGTAAGCTAGCTTGCTTGGCGCCATTCTATCTCAATCTAGTCTTACTTTGTAAGTATGCTTATACTTTAAAAGAAGGAGACAGGTTAGAATTCGAGACCATTCCAATAAAGGATGTGTTTACCTAGTCTCGGGTAGCAAGGAGAAAAAGAGAAGCTATGAAGGATTGCATCGCAAAACTCCTAAAAGATCATGTAATAGAATACGTTCCAAAAAGAGAACAGAAGAGGGGGTACAATTATTCAGTTTTTTTTTAGCCCCAATACCACAAAAGAAGTGGAGACTTATCCTGAACTTGAAGAAATTGCCAAACACCAGTGTGGTGGATGGGATGACGTCAATCGAATTTCTGATTATAGGTACATCCAACCAGACGATAGCACTCCACAACCAGAGGGTCATAAATAGCCTCGTGAACCATGGTTGGAATCTGAACATGGAGAAAAGTATGATGGTTCCCTCTCAGAATATTATATTCCTGGGGACTGCCATAGATACGGTAATCGGTCAAGTGAATTTGTCTGTGGATGAAGAAATTAAGAAATGGGCCCAGTGGAAGATGCGTCCCATCCAGTTGCAGTTTCTAAAAGAATTCAATACATGAGGACGACTGTGATCGAAATATTCCTATTTCTCAAAACACAATTGACGACCTGACTTGGTGGGAGAAAACCAGGAACCTATCCATGGGATTTCCCCTGGAGGATCCAACATGGATAATAGTTCTACAGACGCAAGTCTACAAGGAAAATGATGGGATTCAAGGTTCATGGACACAGAGAGAAGCAAGTTGCACTAAAACCTAAAGAAATTAGAGCAATATTATATGCCTTACAAAGCTTTCGGCAAGCAATAACGAATTGGGTGAGAATCCAAACAGACAACAAGGCAGTGGCCTCACATGTAAACAAACAAGGCAGAACAAAAAGCAAGGCTCTATTATGAGAAATATTTCCATTGATGGAATTTGCTCAAGACATGCTACAGGGCCTGAAAGCAGAATTAGAAAATCGCAGCTATTTTTTTTTATCCCGTCAGGATACAGACTAGTGGAGGTGGCCTCTACGGCTACTTTAAGGCGTTGGATTTTCTAATACCATAAAAATGGCATATAAACTCAAATCTATCTACTCCGGAAAAGATAAAGACCCGTTATGCGAGAGCATTGACCACCGCCTGGGCTAATTGGGCAGAGGTTCCTGCTGACGACATGTGCAGGGCAGCCATCTGGTCGTCACCTATAAGCCTCATCAAACATTACAAACTGGAGGTGGTCTCTTCCTCATCAGCCTTCAGGTAGAGGGGTTTTGTCCTCAGTGACACTCTTGTGATTACATCTCCTTGCAGCATAATATTGGAGTCTCGTTTTTTTATTCACCCTCCCTTAATTACGGAGCTTGGGTATTACCCATTAGTGATGCTGCCATGAATGGCCAGGAATATAGAAAATTTTCTCCATACTTACCGTAATTTTCTTTTCCTGGCTATAATTCATGGCAGCATCAGCAACCCTCCCAAATAATTTTTTAGCTTTATACTAGACTGTGGGTTAGAAGGAGGAGGGACCTTTTATACCTATAGTCTGGGTGATTAATTGATTAATTGTTTCCTGTCCTGTTCTTGTTAGGGGCGGAACTAACCCATTAGTGATGCTGCCATGAATTATAGCCAGGAAAAGAAAATTACGGTAAGTATGGAGAAAATTTTCTATATTTCTTATCACCTTTTTTATGAGATGCTCTCTTTTCTTTTAAATTGATCGTAAAGATTTTGCAAATGACATAACAATCCAGTTCAGACCACACAAAATCAAAGGCAAACATTGCAAGCAAAGGAATTAAAATAGAAACATTTGGTGTCATGTTTAACCCCTTAAGGACCAAACTTCTGGAATAATAGGGAATCATGACATGTCATATGTCCTTAAGGGGTTAAAAATTGTAGCGTTCACTGTCACTTTTGTGCTACTATATTTTATTTTAATATCACTAGGAAATAAAGCAGCATTCACAATTTGAAGTTATTTATTTTTCCTTAAAGCGCACGTGTCATGCAAGCTTTTACTTATCTGGCTTCCAAATACTTTGAATACACCATATATGTCAAAGATTAATTGTGTATTCAATGTAAAATATAGAGATTTACTAGTTTTTCCTCCGTTCCAGCACTGCTTTGTGGGTGTTGCTTTTTTGTAACCCTCTCCTCCATGCTGGCCTCCGCTCCACCGACGCATCCCCATGCAGGGCAAATCTCGTCACTCTCGTTGGCTCGCTGACCACTCCGTTCCTATACTCCCTAGCCAGTGCTAGAAGTGCCAGCTGGGGGGAGTTTCCATGGGTGGGTAGCAAAGAGACCTCCTGTGGGAGGTCTTTTCTGTTCTCACTCGGTAGTCAATATGGAGTTAGTTAAAATGGAGGCACCAGTTGCAGGATAAAGAGGTGTAGATTTCTACATTTATTATTTAATAAATAGGTATTTGTTAAATATAGTGATATGTAAACATAATATTAAAAATCTTAGGAAGTGGCAGTTCACCTTTAATCTGCATACAGTGTCTCTGTTGTATAATTAATTTACTTCTGCCGGAAATTAATCTATTCAATATGAGTTGCGCATTATGGCAGGAATGGCATGTTATAGCCATGTAACTGATCACTATATTTCAGCTGGAATGGTACATGTATATAACTCATAACATTGGCATTCTATGAAGCAGGACACCGGTGAGAGTGAGGTAAAAGGGGCAGGTCAGTGATGTGATTGCATCAATAGCTCTGCTTAAAGGAGGCCGACCTACCTATTACTGGAAAGTCAGCCTGGCATAAATGCATGCCAGACTGCCTGCCAATCAAGCAGGGCAGGCCTTGCAGGGAGCACTGTTTCATTGCTCTGCAGGGTCCTAGAGCCCCGAATGTAGTGTTAGCGCGTATAATGATGTGCTCGCGCTATGCTTTTAGGAGACAATCAGGAATGCGGGACAGGACTGTCCAAGGATTGTCCTGCCAAAATTGGAATGGTTAGGAGGCATATGTGTATTTAATTCTGATGGATTTAAATGTAGTTTTATATGGAGTGTGCTTATTGTGCTATGTCATTTTTATAGCATGTAGTTATTTCATACTCAGGTGAGTGCTTCACTTTTTTTTTGTTTATCAGTTTACGAGCTTGTTCGAACTGTCTTGTTAACAAATTACAGTACATTTATATGTTGACCTTAACTCTAACTAATGGTTCTGTAATTCTAGAGTTATGTCATATTGATTCCTTTGAAGTGGTCTAAAAACTGTATTCTCTCTTTATTTTGTGGCTTATGTTTTTTTAATCGTGCAGTCAAGTACAAAGAAAACAAGGGCAAATGACATGCTTTAAAAAAAAAATATTACAGCAAAAAAAAAAGGGGGGATAAAAAAAACAATACATTCTTTGTTTGGAATAGAATGTGGGATAGAAATCTTTCCTCTCTAAAATTATCCTGTAATATGTAGTAATTCAAGCATGTTATATAAAGGTATGCCACAGGTCACTTATCAAAGCATTTCTCTATTGTTGCCTTGCAGGTGGCTCTTGTGTTTCCAAATAATGACCCTGCTGCGTTTATGGTAGCTTTTTATGGTTGCTTATTAGCTGAAGTTGTCCCCGTTCCCATTGAAGTGCCACTTACAAGGAAGGTAAGATTATTTAACCCCATTGTTTCCATTAAGCTCGAGAATTCATTGCCATACACTTCTTAAAATGCAGAGATGTATTTCGGAGTGCAACATCATTGAATGAGGGAAGGGATGAAGAAAGTAGAGCAATAATATATTTAATCTTCCAGAACAATAATATAAATTGGTACCTTTTAATTCACATGTGTAAATATCAAACAATGTCCAGCATTTGCCAGTTAATATCAATAAAGAGCGGTGTGGTCCATTTTCGCTTTGTTGTTTTTTTGGTTTTTTTTGCTATAGCAAATGTTTCAGAGCTAAATTCCCCATAAAGCTAAGTCATCTTTATATTTTGTTTTTAGCATATATGCAGAGTTTTATCATATGTTTATATTTAGATGCTAAAGATCTGTTTAACTGGTCTGCGTTTAATCCTACTTGACAGAAAGAGGGTTGCCATGGTAATGCTTGTCTTGCAAAATTAGCAAAAGTTAATTAAGAAAAGAAATATATTCAACATTGCTCAATACCTTGGTAACGCAACCTTATCAAGTACTAGATCATATATATATATTTTCATTTCCACAAATTCTTCAAACAGTATGATATTCAGATTGTGCCAAGATGGGAAAGTTTTGCATTTTATTTTATTTTATATTGTTATTTCAGTGTTAATTTTGTCGACTAACAATTTTAGTCAGATTTAAGTCGACTAAAATGTTTGGGATTTAGTCGACTAAAACACAACTAAAACAATTCAGATAACTAAAACACGACTAAAACTAAAATGGCTTTTTAGTCAAAAGACTATGACTAAAACTAAATTGAACATTTGCCACCAAAATTAACACTGTTATATTTAGATACTAGAAATGCATACGACACAATATTTGTGCTAGTGGTGTCTGGTATATAATTGCGACCCCTAGTAGGCCATATAAGGACAGAAGTTCCTCTGATTTGATATCATATTTAATTTAGTAGTATTACAGTTAGAATATTGTATTAAAAAAAATAAAATTAAAAAAAATTCCCCCCAAGAAAATCCCGACAGGAATATTGTGTCCATGTATTCAGACATCTCCACAATCCTTTTCTCTTGTGTTTTTTATTTTTCCTTTTCCTCTTTTTAAAATGGCCAATGTCACCTTAATATTCTCTAGAGTCCCTCAAATAAATTCAAATTAAATGAAAAGACAAAAGGACCAGTATTGTCAAACAAAAACATAGGTACAGCAGATCTAGAAAAAGAAAAGATTCAAGGGAATATCCCAGTGGAGACGGAGCGAAGAAAAAAAAAAAAAGCAAGACTAACAGTAATGAACATGTCCTCCCAGAGGAATTTGCAGAACACAATTCAGTTCTGAGAGAGCTACTTTTTATTATTCCGTATCGTTTTCTTAATACACCATTCTCAAAGGTCTAAAATATTTGTGGCTGGACTAATTGTTCAAATTATTACCATTAATGTATTTGTTTTCACCAGGAAACAATAAACATTTTTTTTTATTTGTTTTCACCAGGAAACAATAAACATATTTTTTTTATTTACCCCAGATTTAGTTTTTTTATACAGTAGACAATAACCAGTACATAAACACAAGCGCGCTGTAGCTACATATGACATTAATTGGGTTTTGTAAAAACATACTTGTATTTCTATAGAATTTATTTTTACATTACAAACCGTTTTATTGAAGAGTCTTGGCACAATAGCCAGTCGATAATGAAATGTGTGTATCACAATTGCATCAATGTGCAAAAAATCAGGCCAAACTATAGCCAACATTATTAATTTAGATAAGTGGAACAACTATTATAAAATGCAGAATAGAGGGATATTCTGTCCGTTAGTGGGAAAAATCATGTGGGTAGTGATGTAGTGATGTATCAAAAAAATAGCTCAGTAATTTGCTAGGCTGGAAGACTGCAAAGGAGGAAATAAGGTTAAAGGATGTCCTCATTTTCCAAACATCGAAAGTGGGGACAGGAGAGTGTAGTGGTAAATCTATTAATTCCAAAAAAGCACCAGTTCCAGGAATTGGTCCTAAGGGTTGCCCATACAGATGGTATTTGGCAAGTTACCTCTGATGAGCAATGACATAAGGACATGTTTTACGTTTTACGTCATGTTTTACGTCAAAACTGATGCTTCCTCAACAGACATCAAATAGATGTCCATTGCATGACTTGCTGGATTACTGTTTGAGGACAGAAGTGTCTCTATATAGATTACTTATGTACAGAGGATCTATTTCTGGCTATACCTGGTGTAGAGTTTCCGGCCCCATTACAAGGCGTATGTGTTTCGCCTCTGGGGATATCATAGAATTGATCTAGTAAATTTAAAAAAATAGAATATTTATATCTCATAATCAAAATATTACTCCATGCTGTCTACATACAAGGCTGAATTTTCCAGTTGACAGAACAGTCAGCTGCCTACAGGTACGCTCAGTAAAAATGTGCATTGTTTCCTTATTAGATATATTTTCTTTTGAAGAATGTAATTGCATTTTTTTTTAAGAAGGGAGGGAGGGTTGGACTTCTCAACCCTCTTGTGTGTCCTCAGAATCCGAGCGAAAACATCATCCCACTCAATTTTTGTTGGTTAAGGGGATGAGACCATCTAAGAATTCTATACCTACAGAGAGATAAAATGTAAATCTGTCCGTTTGCATGTAAGCAAGGAATTAACTCATATATGTTTCATATATATCATATATACCGAACATACCAGCCACATTTTCCAATCAGTTATGCTTGAAAACGTAGTATACCGTATATACTCGTGTATAAGTCGATCTCATGTATAAGTCGAGTGCAGTTTTGTGACCAACAATTGTGAAATATGCTATGCCTCGTGGATAAGTCGAGGGTAAAACTTGGGGCTATGAAATTCTGTGATTTTTATAATTATATACATACACACTCATACAAACACACACTCTGCATTATATACACACACACTCATACAAACACACACACACACTCTGCATTATATATACACACACTCATACAAACACACACTCTGCATTATATAAACACACTCTGTGTGTTTGTGTGAATGCAGAGTGTGTGTTTGTATGCGTGTGTGTGTATATAATGCAGACTGTGTGTGTGTGTGTGTGTGTAGTGTGTGGGGGGAGGGCATTTTTATTATTTTAAATATTCTATTTTTTATTTTAATATAATTATTTTTTATTTTAATATTTTTTTATTACATTTTTCCATTTTATTTTATTATTATTTTTTTATTATTTTTTTTTTTTTTGTCCCTGGTGGTCCAGTGGTGTGTACTGTGCAGGAGGGGGGCTGGCAGGAAGTGTCCTGTCAGCTCCCTGGACACTTCCTGCCAGCCCTGTCAGCTCCCTTCTCCTGCGTTCCGGTCAGCTCCCCTGTAAGTCTCGCGGTCTGCGTGCCGCGCGGAGCATTGCCACGGTAACCTGTGGGAACGCTCTGACTCCGCGGCTCTTGCGAGATTTACAGGGGAGCTGACCAGAATGCAGGAGAATGGAGCTGCAGGAAAGGTAAGTAAATGCTTCCTGCCAGCCCCCAACAGGACCGCCGGGCTTGTAATGTAAGTTGCCATAATACAGACATTGACTCAAGTATAAGTCGAGTGGGGGTTTTTCAGCACAAAAAATGTGCGGAAAAACTAGACTTATACTCGAGTATATATGGTAGATATGTTAACAAGGAGCTTAATGTATCTGTGTAACCGAGAATTACACTTCACGGAGCGAAGGAAAAAAAATAGGTAATGATAGGTCAAAATAGGTCGTTTGTGATGGACATGCGTGCACATACATTGCATGACTAAGAGGAGAACATTCTGTCCTGTAAAGTATATCTTGTAGTATACAGCATGTAGTGAGAAAAAACAGTTAAAATAACCTTTATTAGAATGGGGTGAAGATAAACAAAGAACTTAACGAAGAAAGGGGGTTAAAAAAGTATTACGTGATACGTGTAAGCATTAAATGTCCATACGGGACGGTCACCAGCCACCCTAGTGCACAACTACCGTGTGTATTTATCCTAGCACACAAGTACTCGGTGCACCTATTAGGGTACTATTTACTTTTTAAGTTTCCGAAAGGGACATTTAATGCTTACACGTATCATACATCCTCCACTCTTGTTTCCCTCTTACCTCTTTACTGTACCTGGTACCCACGAAGGCACCATTCTACCCCTTTCTTGCCTCATCCTTCTCAGCCCAGGACACCCACACTGACAAGGTGGATTACCAGTACCTGATGTTTAGAACGAGAGTTATATATATACTGAGGAATCACTACTAATTGCCCGACGGTGGCTATCATCTCCATAATAGTGATCACATTTTATACGTGTTGCACTTTGAAGGAGCTGCATCCAGATCCGACGTTTTTTCAGCTGGATCACGGCCCCCTCTGTGTCCCTCTCACATTATCAATATCCAGCCACGTCTGTCTCCCCCTCCAGGTTAAGCTACCGACCAGTACCTCAAATTGGGGACCCACACTTTGATACTGTCTGATACTAGTACGACAGTATTGCACTCAGTAGTTTCGTCCTCCTGGAAAGCTACCTGTATAGCCGAGCATCGCTCACAGCTAAAGACGGACGGGCAACACGGTCCAGTCACCGGAGTTTACCACGACTCTCTGTAAGAGCCCTATTCACGGACATACTCCGTTACTGGATACATATTGATAGTTTGGGTTTACATTATTGCCATCACGACACAGACAACATAGTGTAGGAGCACTGCATTATCTAGTGTCGTAAGTAGGGCATTAGTACCCGCACGTTGGCTTGACACACCTGTCTTTTAGTCCAGTGTGTCTTACCAATACTTTTTTAACCCCCTTTCTTCGTTAAGTTCTTTGTTTATCTTCACCCCATTCTAATAAAGGTTATTTTAACTGTTTTTTCTCACTACATGCTGTATACTACAAGATATACTTTACAGGACAGAATGTTCTCCTCTTAGTCTCTTATTTACCACTAGGGTTACCCCCTGCTCTGTCCTCTGTGATCAGTTTGGCCACCCCAATTTTCTACATTGCATGACTGTGACAGCCATACATATAAGTAGGTATATATGTACCAAAAGAAAACACGTTAAAACTCCCCACAGAGCAATTATATAAATTACTGCTATGCATCACCTGGATATCTTAAGTTGGACTTTGGGCAAAGAAACTTAAAAAATCATGTTTCCATAACTAATCAATAATTCCCAGTTTGACATCGTGAGCACGAACAGGCGTCATGTTTCAGACTTCACACTGCATTTCTGCAGATACCCTTCGAAATGGACGCTGTATTAAACATAGCCTTTTTTTTTTTTTTTTTTTTTAAACCAAAGCATGGACTATAAACATGCAGATGAGACCCACAATGTCAAAACTGCAACCCATGGCTTGTTTTCTGATTAGTGACCCTTTTGGATCATAACGGAGGCTATAAGCCAAATAAAATGAAAAAATAAATAAAATAATAGACTGTAAACCAATCCTTTAAATAGAGCTAGTGACTGAAAAAAATCGAAACTTATAAAAGGTAATGCTAAAAATAACATGTTAATCAAATACTTAAGATAATTTTAGGTGTGTTAATAAAGTGATATTATTAGCATTACCTTTATGTGAGCATTCCACATGCACACGGTGCTGTGAGGGTAATGCAAAGATATATGAAGAATATGCATGGAGATGGATGACGATTCAGCAGGGTTTATGGATACTATTTGTATTATTTGCAGCAGCCCTGTTTGCCTTCAGGAACTCCTCAAAAAACTGATTAATCATTCTATTATTAGCCATATAACAGAAAGGTCTGGATTGACCCCCAAGTGTGGTTGGCTGGCAGAGAATGATGAAAAACCTATTCCATCAGCCAGGGCCACCATCAGGGCATGACAACCATAACAGTGGTCCTAGGGGGCCCGTACTGCTCTGGGAGTCGCGGGCCCCACATTCCATATGTGCTCATATAGATAGCTATTAGATATATTTTCTTTTGATAGAATGTAATTCTATGCCTGTTCGTGCTCACGATGTCAAACTGGGAATTATTGATTAGTTATGGAAACATGTCAATAATTGTAGGTGTAGCCAAAAATGGATCCTCTGTCCATAAGTCCATGAGCGTTGTCACAGGTCACCATGGCAACGCTCCGCGTGACACGCAGGCACAGCTCGCGAGAGTTACAGGCACAGGAGCTGCTGGAAAGTTAAGCTGGTGCTGGCTGACCTCCTTCTACATTATACAGCGGCTGGCTCCCTCCACCCCCCAATGCAGCCTCTATTTTACACAATTACACATGCTAAAACCACAGCACAAACCCTGCATTCACCATAAACACTATACATCCACTACACAAACACACACTGCAGTCACCATACACACACTAAAACCACAACACAAACACACACTGCATTCACCATACACACATTACATCCACTACACAAACACACACTGCATTCACCATACACACAACATCCACTACACAAACACACACTCTGCATTCACTACACAAACACACACTGTATTTGTATTTAAAACACACAAACACTACATCCATTATACAAAATTTGGCATCTGTATCCACTATACACACCACATCCACTACACACACACAGGGCATCCTTGTGAGCGGACTCGGAGGCGGGCCTGGGGGCTCAGACCTTGAACTGTGTCAGGGGCCCCAACATTTCTGATGGCAGCCTTGCCATCAGCCCCTTGAGGGCTAAAATGACATAGCTATTGAAACCTTTAGTGAGACTGTGCTGAATTAGAGACTGAAATGTTATGTGAACATTGCATTTGGAAGGTTTTCAGAACCCGTAACTTCTCCTCTTTATATTGCAGCCTTATGGTACAGTTGTTAAATTGTTTGTTTTTGTTTTTTTGTTTTTTCCACATCAATCTACACTCAGTACCCATAATGACAAAGCAAAAAACAGATTCTGTCTCCACTCCGCAAATATTAAACAGAAAAAAAACTGAAATATCACATTGACAATCAGTACTTGGTAGAAGCACGTTTGACAGCTATTACAGCCTCACATCTATTTGAGTATGATGCAACAAGCTTTATTCCCATTTGGGTAGCTTCTTCCATTTATCTTTGCCGATCCTATCAAGTTCTGTTAGGTTGGATGGGGACCATTAGTAGCCATTTTCAGGGCTCACAGGAGATGTTCAATTGGGTTCAAGTCTAGGCTCTGGCTGGACCATTGAAAGACATTCTCAGAGTTGTCCTTAAGCCATTCTTGTGTTGTCTTGGCTGTATGCTTAAGGTCATTGGAAGGTGAGACCCATTTGACTTAGACTGAGGTTCTTAGTGCTTTGGACCAGGTTTTCATTAAGGATATATCTGTATTTTGCTACATTCAGCTTTCCCTCAAACCCAACTTGTCTTCCAGTCCGTACTGCTGAAAAAAAGCCCAAAGCATAAGGCTACGACCAAATTCTCCACCGCTGGGATGGTGCAGTGCCTAGTTTCCTTCAGACATGACTCTTAAATTGAGGCCAAGCAGATGAATCTTCATTTAATCAGACCAGATAATCTTGTTTCTCAAACAAGAGCCCTTTAAATGTTTTTTTTTTGCAAATTCCAAGTGGACTTTCGTGTATCTTTGAGTAAGGAGAGACTTTTGTCTGCCAAACAGCTATAAAGGTCAGATTAGTAGAGTGTTGCAGTGATGATTGTCCTTCAACAGGTTTCTATCATCTCCATACATAATCTCTGGAGCTCACCCAGAGTGACCATCGGGTTCTTGGTCATGTCTCTTACCAAGGACATTCTCCCCAATAGCTCAGTTTGGCCAGGAAGCCAGCTCTAAGAAGAGTTCTGGTTGTTCCTAACTTCTTTCAATTAAGGATTACAGAAGCCACTGTGCCCTTGGGAACCTTGGGAACCTAAATGCAACCAAATTTTATTTTGGCTTCCACAGATCTGTGCCTCAACACAATCCTGTCTCTGAGCTCTGCAGGTAGTTGATTTTACCTAATGTATTGGTTTTTGCTCTAATATACATTTACAGCTGTGAGACCTTATATAAACAAGTGTGTGATTTCCAAATCAAATTGTGTCTATTCAATTGAATTTGCCACAAGTGGACTCCAATCAAGGAGTTGAAACATCTGAAGATGATACAGATAAAATGGGTTGCATTTGAACTAAATTTCAAGTGTCACATCAAAGGGACTGAATACATATGCCAATATAATATTTCCATGTTTCTGTTTAATAAATTTGCACATTTAAAAAAAAAATATATTTTTCTTTGCTATTATGGCGTAATGTGTTAATGATGTGAAAAAAATAATATTTTAAACATGTGTAGCATAAGGCTACAACATAACTTATTGGAGGAAATAATAAAAATGTGGATATAAAAGCATCATTTTATTTCATATATTTTCCCCTAAGGAGACTTAATGCATATTATCTAAATGACTTCAAACAGTCGATTAACCAGTGTTTCTAATACCTTACTTAATGATGCTCTTATCCATCGGTTGAGAATTGAAACTGCAACCTTGAAATCTGAACATGTTCTCTAGTTTATTACCCAACTGATCTATCTTGGTGGCTTTAAAGGACCACTCTAGTGCCAGGAAAGCATACTCGTTTTCCTGGCACTAGAGTGCCCTGAGGGTGCCCCCACCCTCAGGGACCCCCTCCCGCCCGGCTATGGAAAGAGGAAAGTGTTTAAAACTTACCTTTTTCCAGCGCCGGGCGGAGAGCTCTCCTCCTCCGATCCTCCTCTTCTCCTCCCCGTCGGCTGAATGCGCACGCGCGGCAAGAGCTGCGCGCGCATTCAGCCGGTCACATAGGAAAGCTTTCATAATGCTTTCCTATGGACGCTTGCGTGCTCTCACTGTGATTTTCACAGTGAGAATCACGCAAGCGCCTCTAGCGGCTGTCAATGAGACAGCCACTAGAGGAAATAGGGGAAGGCTTAACCCATTCACAAACATAGCAGTTTCTCTGAAACTGCTATGTTTATGAAAAAATGGGTTAACCCTAGAAGGACCTGGCACCCAGACCACTTCATTAAGCTGACGTGGTCTGGGTGCCTAGAGTGGTCCTTTAAGAACTACCAATTAGTTAATTATACATAAATATTGTTTACATCCAAATTCAGATTGAGAAATAATATTGAAACTGAGTTGGACACCTTATTGTTCTGCTTAATTGGTGGCTCACAGTCCTTCCCCATCCTCTTCCTGAGTGGTAAGAAATGGGTGGGGGCCTTTGGTCCATAGAGTAAGGGGTTGTTATTGAATTATTAGGATTTGGTCAGAAAATGGTGATTAGGGGTCCATCAAGAAAATAGGTCTTACGGTTCAGCAGTGAGCCGTCCTAAGTAGGTTCTAAGATGAACCGTGATATCTAACAAGTGTGTGTATGTATGTATCAATAAATAAGCTGCTTTTTTATATGTACAAGGTGCTCTATATTTTCAGTGAAGCTTTTTTTTCTTGACTATTCTATTACATTTTATTTAGATGCAGAATTTAAAAATAGAAGCTTCAAAACTGCTCATCAGCAAATGTCCAGCTCTTTTCTTCTTGGTAAATCCTTTACCTTAAGAATTAATAGAGTATATAAATGGTGTTTGGAATGCGTGTATATTGGTTCTATTTTTATACCATGCATTGAAAAGTCACAGTACAGCGCATAGATGTGGAATTAGCCTTCCTTTCATTCCCCCCAGCTCAGCATGCCGCCCAGAGCCTCGCAGAAGTCTCAGTTGTCAGGCAGGAACTTAGCCTGCAGCTGAAGCGATGACTAACCATTAGACGCATCTTGCGGCCTGATCACATGAATATTACACTGTATTTCTATACAACACAAAGTAATGTTGGAGGCATATATGTTCTGCTAATCAGCCTCAAATTTGTCCAATGTTTAAAATAGAACAAAGATGGGTCATGTGATTCATTGGTCTTGTATGACACAAAGATGAAAGGTTATTCAAAACTAGAACTGTTAAGTCATCATGGTGCCCACCTCTGTGTATTCTTTCTTGATGTTTTCATAGCTTTTTTTTTTCCGTGTCTAACAGGATGCAGGAAGTCAGCAGATTGGCTTTTTGTTAGGAAGTTGTGGGGTTACTGTAGCCTTGACTAGTGATGCCTGCCATAAAGGACTTCCGAAGAGTCCCACTGGAGAAATACCACAATTTAAAGGTGATCAAACAAAGATTATTTGTCTGTCTGTCTGTCCCATCCAACCCCGAAACCATCCACGCTATCACTCACCCAACCGAATGTTCAAGCAAACTGCTAGTTCTACATTTAGAATTTGCACAAGGTTTTTTTTTCACCCTAAACACTCTTGTAACGGAGCACATCTGGAGCTTATGCATCTTATAATGGAGCACACCTGGACTTGAAGCTCTTGGTGAAAACACAAGAAAATAATTGAAAAAAGAAGACCTTATGTAGTATGCAGAGTGGTCTTGTATTTTAAAGCAGAATAACACAGATGAAAGGAAGATCACTGGGAGAACAATGGCAGTAACTGGTATATATGCCATCTTGCACTGAACAGCGCTGTATATCACACAGCCACTTATCTCGAAAGGTTGAGCCTCCTGGAGTGCATGTGCCTCAAGGACTTAAATGACCAACTCTGTGATTTCAAAGACACAACCCATCCTGTGGATGATGAAGCTGCTTTAAATATTGCTAACACATAAGTTATTTCATGAAAAAACTTTAACACTGCTTCTAAGCCTTGTGTCACCTTTTCCTCTCAATCATTGTGTTTAAATGTCTCTCTGCATGATGGGAACTCCTCTTCTGCCTGTATCAATAGATTTTTTTTTATATTTTGATTTTAGACTTGTTTTGTAGAATATGGTGGTGCTTTATAAAAAGTTAAATATTATGGGATAATTACTTTATCACCTATAGAATGAGTGGATTATCTCTGTAAACTGATAATAACCATATCTTCAGTTTACACACAGCCTCTTTCTCTTTGTGAACCAGGCTGTGAGCTAAGATCTAGGAATAAATGTGGCATACTCACTGATTATATCACTGGCAGGTGGAGGAGGGAACATATTTTTAAAGAGCCTTTAATTAAAATCTCTACCTTTGCTGTATGTTTGACTAGAATTCTGCTAGCACAATATATAGATGGATATTACTTTCACTATCTTGTTGAACAAGGACTGCCTTTTGTCCAGCCTAAACATTTTTCTTTGAATTTTTCTTTTCATTTTTTTTCTTCTGCTAGGTTGGCCAAAGCTACTTTGGTTCGTCACGGAATCTAAACACTTGTCTAAACCTCCACGTGACTGGTTTCCACATATTAAAGATGCAAATAATGACACTGCTTACATTGAGGTTAGTATGGCCCTAATATGTCTACAGTTTTTCCATATTATTTCGGGGACTCTGTCTTCTATTTTGAGCACTAACTGTTTTACTTTAAAAAAAACTTGCATGAGTTAATTGAAAGGAATTCTCCATCCCAATTCCTCTATTCCTATCTAATCATTCTAATTTCAGCAATTTAGGAAGAATTACTACATATATATGAAACTTCTGTGTGTTGTGCCATTACAGGTGAAACTCTCTTTCATTACTTTTCAAGACAGAACCTGCACAGCAGCTGCTCACATGTGTTCCATCAAGTAGTTTCTTTTATGGAAAAAAAAGGCACTGCTATTAATTTACAGTGCAGTGTAATATGTGTTTGTTTTCTGAATTAAACTATTAGTGACTGCAGAACAACATGTCATATGAACCAATGGTTCCCACCCAAGTTCTCAAGACACACAAACAGTCCCATAACTTGACATTTCTGTTCCTATGGGGATTTTGGCACATATCTGGACCATTGGTGGGTCTTGAGAGTCTTGAGTTGGGATCCTTTTAGATCAGGGCTACCCAATAAGTAGATCCTGTGGGGATATTTATGGGATAATAATAGTAAACAGTTGAGAATTGCCCACTATTTAAATTCTCAGATCCCAAAGATCGTTATCGTGTAAGTGAAATGTATTCCATATAAATAAAATCACAATTTGTTATAAAAATAGATACAATTTATTGTGACAATTTAAATAATAATAATAAGTAACATGCGTGACAATAATCAATGAAAATTCAGTATAACATAGAATGCAATACAATATGGTAATGTAAAAACATCTTCCAATGGCTAAGACAAGATTTATGACTGTCTTTCACAGAGAAACGAAAGTGAAACTTACACACAGACACAGAGCTGCAGCTTAAGGCCATAAAACTTTAGCTGACAGTTAGATTAACCCTTTCAATGCTGGCTAGACCTCCTAAGTAATTAAGACCTATTCTCATGTGATTTTAAATAAAATAACATTTAAACCAGTTCATTAGTCATTTCCTGGAACCATCCAATAAGAGACATCTACCATGTTCTATAAGCAGAATTTTAACTTGTCTAAACAGATATTTTATCTTATTTTAGAGCAAATCAATATTCCTGGATAAATATCACGGTATGCTAACATGTGATATGTCACATAAATACATAATTATTAATTTCTATCTGCAGTATAGAATGTCTAAATATATATTCTTTAGTAACTAAGATTTCTAAATATCGAAATCTAATCGTGATTTATCCAGTCATATATCATGCTATTAGAAAATTTTAATTAAATTAGATTAATTAAATGAAACCAGTATATTTACCAGTTGAGTAGACATTCTCATCTGATGTTCTTGGGTAGCAAAGTGTCAAGGAATGTTTCATGGGTCTCTTTCTCTGCTTTTCTTTCTTAGCCTGCTTCCGACTGCCTTGCCCCTGACTGCTCACTCTCTTGCTTTCTCTGCACACCTCTCTCTTCCCTTTGTCTTAACTTTTTAAAGGAAAATTCACTAGGTGATAGACCAATAGAAACACTGGAGGTGTGGTTGCCTTCCAGATAACAATTTAAGTATTTGGTCTATAGAGGGCAGTCTCGTCCCACTAAACATACCTATCCAGGAAAGAGTTAACTTTTCCTGGTGGCTATTTTGACGTCATTTAGCTTATCTTTATGGTTAATATAATTTAAGTTTACTGTCAGATCAAATAGTTTCTTTAAGTTGTGTCCAGACTACGTGTCTGGCACATTCTGCTATAATTTCTAATATGACAGTTATAACTAAATATGACCCCTAAACTTACAATGGGACGTTATACAATATCGAAAGTAAAATTAAATTATTTAATCTTCTCTGTCACAAATGTCTGGGTTTAGAATTGATTATATTCCATTAGCATTTAGACAGTCTGTCCATCCCCCGTTCTCATTCCTTATCAACAGGTTTGTATATACTAAGCATTCCATAGCTTCTGGCAAAGTGGTTAGTTTTACAGAAAGGATAGAAATTTCGTGTCTCTTTGTTAACTTGAAAATAACAAAATGGAGTCTGGTCTGTTCAGAGTGACTCTGACAATATACATTTTTACACAAAATGTCTGCCGATATAAATACCCTAACAATCCCCAGATGTAAAACGACATGTTTCTTGAAGCTTTGCATGCCTTTAAAATGTCTTTAGTATAACAAAGCATCATGGAAGCTGTAGTTTTAAAACATCTGGGGATCTACCTTTTGGGCACCCCTGTTTTAAATGAACCCATGCTATGCACAACACTTGAAAAAAAATGGGAGAAACACAATTTTGTAGAAAATGATTTATTGCCCTTAAACTAATATAATTGGACTCATTATCTTATATGTAACATTGAGTTTGATCACAATCCAGCATCTGTATTTAATCAATAACGTTTTCTGAACTCCAGCCAGTATTGTGTGTTCGTTTTCAACATGGTCACAGTCTAAAAAATGTTTCAACAGTTTTTTGTGGTTAATGCTGCTGAAGAGATGTATATACAGAAGACTGTAGATAGCCACACTGCAGCTCTTTGCATTAAATTAAAAAATAAAGCATGCATTTTATCTTTCATCAGTGTCTATAAATGTCTAAAGGCAAGCAAGCATGCTTATAAAGAATATAAAAATAGATTAATTTATCTGTTACAGATAAGTGACTAAAGAGCAAACTGGATTGTTTTGGATTTTGAAATGAGCAAAACTATATGTAATAATGACAGGTGCTATAAAAGTAGTGATTTGAAATGAATGAATAGCATCTACAGACTGATGGCATTAATGTACTTTTTATTGACCCACCTGCTTTCATTCAGACACGCGTTACTTTTATCTGCACAGTTTGCAGTCATTATAAGCAGTATCTCTGTGTAGCGGACGAGCCCCAATGGACCATTTTTGGGAACGAACAGTTCCCACATTCTCTGCTCTTCCCTGTTTATCTGCAATACCATTAACTCAGGGTACTGTGATAGAACATTACTTTTATAATATAAGAGTGCTGATGGAACAATGTGTTAAAGCACTTCAGCAAGTCCTTATAATAACATTTACTAAGTATCCATATTTAAAGGTTTTCACCTGCTATCCCTAGAATTCTGCTTACTGCTGAGTCTTTGATTAGAGAGCACATTCTGCCTTGATCCACATGATATCAGATTGTTAAAGGATCACTATAGGATCAGGAACACAAACATGTATTCCTGACCCTATAGTGCTAAACCCACCCTCAACCCCCTTTAAAAATTTAAAACTCACCTTATTTCTCGCGCCTCGCGGCTTTGCCGGTGCTGGCTCCGCCCCCTTTGTGACATCCATAGGGAAAGTATTGGATTGGCTAAAACTAGCACGAGGCGGGGCCAAATGCTGCTTTGGCCAATCAGGACCTCCTCATAGAGAGGCATTGAATCAATGCATCTCTATGAGGAAAATTCAGCATCTCCATGCAGAATGTGGGGGCACTGAGCGGCAGGGCTGCCTACTGTGCAACCCTGAGCCAGGAAGCCTTTCCAGTGGCCATCGGTGTCCCTAGGGGCGATGTAAACACTGAAATCTCTGAAAAGGCAGTGTTTGCATGAAAATGCCTGAAGGGAGCTATTATACTCACCAGAACAACTACATTTAGCTGTAGTTCTGGTGACTATAGTATTTAAGCTTTGTTCTATCACAGGCTAACAGCGGCACTTGTTTTTTCTTTTTTATTCTTTAGTACAAAACATGCAAAGATGGAAGCGTGCTGGGGGTGACGGTGACGAGAATCGCACTTCTGACACATTGTCAAGCTCTCACCCAAGCGTGTGGATACACAGAAGGTAAACCGAGATCACATTTTATTATAAATTACTCTATGCTGGCTGTGACAACACGTGCTGTTCATTTCTCGCTGTAATATAACGTGTCTGCTTTGCGTCACTGTGAATGTATAGCAGGACTGAATTGAAGCTATTTACTGTAACTAACCATGACTGTTTATAACATTCAACCTATGTTCTAATCTAGTAGAAAGGGAATCCTGACCTTTTTATAATTTTTACTACTCACCACATAATAGTGATATATTGTTGTTATTGTATTTGCTAACACATAAAATTGTTGTGAACAGTAGGGTTCTTTCTATATGAAAAGCAATTATTTTCTAAAATTTCTAAAAAGTGAACCAATGACGTTTGAAATCAATGAGGTTTTTCCCTTTTAGCATTTTGCCCAGATTTGATATTGTTATTTAAACTCCAATATATTCAGCTATATTAACTGTACTTCATAGGGTACATGATTTTCAATATTATGTTTGCTTGTCCCTATATTTAATACATATGTATTTGTGAGGTGTGAAAAGTAATAACACATTTTGTGGGCCTCCATCTTGGCACCCTGGGTAGTTTTTCAATGTTTTATGATGGTGTAAATCACAGGGAAGGGGCATTTCCCTTTTAGTGACTGTGTGCTAATCTTTAGATTTTAACTTGTATTTTATTATTTGGACAGCGGAAACTATTGTGAATGTGTTGGATTTCAAGAAGGATGTGGGGCTGTGGCATGGAATCCTTACAGTAAGTTTTCCAAATGTTTCTCAATTATGAGGTTTCCAATCTATAGCTCACATGCTTGTACAATAATATCCCTGTATGATCTCAGGGGAATTCATTGTGAAATTGTGCTGTAATTCTTGCTTTCCATGTCTATGTGTCTATCCACGCATGTCTTTAATCCCCATTGTCAACACTAATCCTAATCCATATACATTTCTACAACCTCTATGCCATCTCTCCATTGTTTGCACTAGTCCTACAAATAGAATCTGTCATATGCCAAATTGATAATAAACGTAACAATCAATCTTCCCTGTGGATGAGCTACATTTTTTCCCTTTGTCACTTTACCCCAGTTCCTGTTAGCTCAGTTGAGGAGGGCCTTCATCGCCTCTTTGCTTTTCTATATTTACATGAATGTCACAATTAATGGGAACGTTTCATCCACTGCTGAGCACTGTGTAATATATTTGAGAAAAATAAATAATATAATATAACTGAAGGACTCGGCTTACAAAAATTAGACGTAGTTCACAGATTAGGCTTAAATCCATTGTAAATTGATCAAAATACTCTTTGGATGAAAGGTTACACTAAAATAATAGATGGGTCATAAATATCCCTATAAAGGCACCAGAGAGAGGACTGAAGGCCGCAGCCACCCTGTGTCTCTGCAAAGGTCCGCATAGGCCATAAAATGTCTTCTTTCTAAGTTTCTCATACACAACACCATCCTTCCTAAATGGTAGTGTTGAGCATCATTTTAATGCCTGAGACTGGAATGACCAAGTGGGATTTGCAAATCATCAAAATATATTTATACAGGTGGTCCTCACTTAACGACCTACCTGTTTTACGACGGCTCACACTTACGACCAGCTCTCTAGCGTGGGGAGTGAAGGGATTCCCCCAGTAGAGTGCTAGTCTATGTTCAGGTAAATTTCCTCGAACATAGATTAGAGGGATTCCCTGCTCTGGTGCGTTTTTCTAAGTTCAGGCAAACTTCCCCGAACATAGACCTGCACTGGTGTGCATGATCACTTACCGACCAATTTGTTTTTCGGCCGAGTCGTAAGAACTTCCGGAACCCAGTCGGTAAGTGACGAGTGTCTGTATATAAATATTAAATATCCCCCGCATGATACATCCCATTAGGTACTTCATCAGGGGATGAAAAAAAGTGTGACCGAAGTGTGATTAACATTACATCTTAACCCCTTAAGGACCAAACTTCTGGAATAAAAGGGAATCATGACATGTCACACATGTCATGTGTCCTTAAGGGGTTGAGGTAAGCTGGGAAATGTTAACACAGTGGACTAAACACACACATTTAAAACTAAAAAAAAAAAAAAATGAACTGTTCAAAGCTTAAAAAGAAAAGAAAAGGCTACTGTCCTAAAAAGAACTATACTAAAATCTTATTGAAAGGTCATACAATGATTCCGGTTAACGTTGAAATGCCTTTATACGTATGGTAGTTTTAAGCTTTATTTATTTATATTTTTTCTGACCCTATTGGTTTTACAGTAGGTCGTTCCAGACATCTGCCATCTAGTTCCGTAAAGAGGCTTCTGTGTATGAGTCACAGGTGACTTTCGGTGCATTATGATTGTTCATTGAACGCACACTGTTCATGCTACCCAATTCAATTCTCAGCTTTCTGTTAATGTGTCACTTTATAACTACATCAATACCAGGGGAGGAAACTGTAACTTGTGCGGATGTCATTCTATTTCACCTGCAATGTAATGTTGGAAAATCTACAGAGAATAGTGGTTATAAAAGGGGAGATGCAGTTTTTACCAATCCTTCATTTTGCTTAAAATATATATTGCATAGCTACATAGGCTGAAAAGACATGTGTCCATCAAGTTCAGCCTTCCTTCTTTTGTTTTTTGCTGTTGATCCAAAAGAAGGCAAAACCCCAGTTTGAAGCACAAAGTAGGAAAAAAAATCCCTCTTGACCCCAGAATGGCAGTCAGATTAATCCTTGGATCAAGAAGCATTTACCCTACATTAGAAAATTATATCCTTGAATATTCTGTTTTTGCAAGTATGCATCTAGTTGCTGTTTAAACATCTGCACGGACTCTGATAAAACCACTTCTTCAGTCAGAGAATTCCATATCCTTATTGTTTTTACGGTATAAAAACATTTCCTTTGCCTTAGTCTAAATCTTCTTTCTTCCAGTCTAAACACATGACCTTGTGTCCTATGTAAAGTCTTGTTTGTGAATAATCAGTAACGATGTACTAATAATCCCCCTTTTACGCATGCCTTTAAACCAGCACTGTCATTTTTTTCTTTCACTTTTCCTCTCTTTGCACCTATTGAATCTTCACGATAATTCTCCCCTCCCCTTCTACTTTTTTTTTTATACTTATTTTTTCTTTTTTTTCTTTTTTCTTTTTTGGTTTTCTCTGTCTGGGTCTTTTACATGGGAATTTTTTTGACTGATGGATTGTGGGTCAAAAGCGCCTCACTGAAACATTGCTTAAGCGGTTATCATCGCTAAAAATTGGCAACAATCATACTTCATATAACACAAAGTAATCCCTTATTTTTCTTGTAAATAAAAAACAAAGTTCAATTTAAAATAAAATGGGAAAAAAACAAAACGAGGAAAAGAGGAAAATGAAAAAAAAAAACCTGTGAAGGGACAGATTTAGTTTTTTTTTTTTTTTTTTTTTTTTGTCAATCTTTCTTTTATTGAGGCATGAATTATGGGGGGTACAGAATGAAGAAAAAGGGATTTACGTTCTCATACAGGTTGGGAGCATAGTGAAACAACATCTCCTTCGCATAACAGCCTCGGATTTTTATATTTTTTAAATTAAGCGTTACAGAAGATTAACAACAAGTTTAATGTAATAATAGTCATACTGGTGTTCCTGTTCAATATGCCTTAACAAGTTAAATGTAATAATAATCATGCTTGTGTTCAAGTTTAATATGCCTGAACAAGTTTAACGTAATAGTAATCGTGCTTGTGGTCATGTTTAATAAGCCTTAACAAGTTAAACGTGTTAATAGTCATGCTCGTGTTCATGGTTAATACGCCTCTTAGCTAGGATAGTTATGAGTTAGTATCGATCAGAGAGGCTAGGCAGTCACTGCTAGCAGTAAACCAGCTGGAGTGTACACCCGTTTGTTGTAGCTAGTATCAATGCCTATTCTGGTAGACTATAAGAGGGTATACAAGGCTTATGCACATAGTTAGTGAACAACAGGTGAAGCCCAAGCAGTAAGATTAATAGTGTGAATAACCGCAAGCATAAACATCACATAGGTCAAAACGAGAACATGTCATAAATTCAAGGCTAATGCGTTAGGGGTATGATAGGGCAGTAGCTTATTACCGCATGCCTATTGAATCATGTATGTTTGGTTTGCAGTTTTGGCCATATGCAATTAGCTGACATTACGTACCCTGAACCATTAGGTAGGAGCTATATGTGCTAGGTAGCGGGAGACAGGTTTAAAATGAAAATAATAATGTTACAGTCCAGTTTGAGACATGTATGCTTATGAAAGCTTTCAGTCAGTCCGGCAACAGCCGTAAGTAGGGAGATATGGTTGGTAGCGAGCTGCAGCTGTTCATCCCTTTCGTTTTCCGGCAGACCAGTGTGTGGGTTGAAGATTGTCCTTGCCGCCTTACGGGTGATGGTGTGAGAGGCTTCCCGGCTCTAGGCTGCTGTGCTTCGTCTTGCCCCAAGGTCGGTCGTTGCTGGGGTCTGGTGCTGTTGCGCTCGGTTCCTCTGGCAGTCTCTGTGGGCGGGTGGTGCTGTGACATGCTCCCTGTAGTGGCGTCTCAGCTTTCGAGGGCCGCTTGTCTTCGGCCTGAGGCCTGTGTGGGTGCTCGCGCCCTCCGCCATTGGACCCATCTACAGGTCCGTGGGCCCAGGGTTCCACCAGGTTCCAGGCTTCTCCCTGGGTGTATGGCCGGCTGTGGGGGGAATTCCCCAATGTGAGCGCCCGGCTCAGATGAAGAGTGAGCGGGCCTCCCGATTGCTATGTCCACATGGGTGGCAGTTGGTTCGTATCTTTAGTATAGGAGTGAGTGGCTGCTCGTATGCCAGTGGCAAGGTTGCCTGTTCCGTGCACCTGGACGTCGCCATTTTGTGTGCGGATCCCGGGCTACATGTCGGCGGTTGCATGGGGAGCTGTACGGCCTGGTTCAGGGTAGTGTAGTTTAGTTTGGACCGGGATCACCCCCCCGGTCCAGTGGGGGGGGAAACAGGGCCGGGTCCGCAGATTATCGTTTTGTGTCAGGCTCCGTCGGGCGGGATAGCGTTGCGGCGGCCGTCCGCTTCACTCACCGCCAGCATGGGATCCGCCTGTTACAGCAGGCCTCATCCTCCGAGGGACTAAAACCCCGAGGGCAAGCCTCTCCTCAGCTCGGGCAGCCCGATTCCGTTGAGGGTCACAGTTAGTCTCGGATATTTCTCCCCAAAATTCTCGATTTGTAGGCTATTTGTGGGTCATCTTGCAGGAGCCGAGCTGTCCTGCGACCGCTCAGCTCGGCGGCCCGGCCCCGCCCCCCCCAGATTTAGTTTTTTAAAGAAAAGGTGGTTGTACACAATAACCTGGACAAAATATCAATGATGCAATAATTCTGTCATAACTAGTTAGCCCTTGAAGATCCTATAATAATTCGGAAAGTCCCATTCATTTTAAGGTCTGAAGGCAGCAGCAAATAAAAATCCCTGCGCGTTGTTCGGGCCTGTTTCATCTCATTTCTTGAATCTCCTCCCACGTTCTCGGAAACGACCAACTGCTTTTTACCACCACAAGGGGCGCTGAAGAGCTACGAGTGTAAGGTTGAATACACTCTCCTATTTATATCTGTTTAAACAATACAGTAGATGTGACACGAGGTTAATCACTCTAACTATGTCCTCGCTGTGTATGTCATATGATGTTCTTTTATATTCTGCCGTTCCCCGTTCTTCTTGTGGACTGTGTATTGTATAACAGTTCTAAATACAGACTGTTTTTAAAAAGGTATGTACGATACATTGAAAAGCCCGAACACGAGCTTCAGGTCATTTTCATAATGTTAAGAGATGCATTGGAGACATGCTCACTTTAATCCGCTTCACCTCTACGTTAAAGTTCCTTTAAAACTTGCCCTTTACTTTAGTTATTTATTTTCTTGCCTGGTCTAACTTTTCGTGGCTTTTCTGTGCCCTTTATGAAAATCAATTAAAGTGCTGCAGCTCACATTTCCATTTAATTTGGAGAGGGGAATTTATTCTAAGTAGATGATGCTTCAAGGTGACTGAAGTCACGGAGCCCCAGAGGGCGCTCGTTGCTGGAACACACAGGATCGGATCGGCAGCAAGTTAAGCTGCTAACTTTGGGCCTCAATGACTGACGTGAACTCAGTCCTGCTTAGAGTAGTAATCCAGATGTCTTTAAATGCAATTTGAATTTGTTCAGGCAGCAAGGTTCAGTTTTTTTTCTCTTCTTAAATTACGTAAGTTTTTTTACGTGGATCATTAATTACTTGTTTCATGTATGATTTTTGCCCTTTTAGTGGTTGTTACTCAACAGAATTGCTGTATTATCTCATATTTCCAGGAAGGGCCAGAAGCCCATGAAGCAGAGCATGTCATAGATGTGTCTGCATACCTCCCAAGTGTCCCTATTTAGGAGGCACAGTCCCTATTTTGGGCCCGAATCCTTATTTCCCATTTTTACCCATTAAATGTCCCTCTTATTAGCTGCATGGATTGTTATTAGTAAATCACCTCAAATTTCTCAGAACAGCACTGCCCCTGACTACACCACACCACCACTTACACTGCTAAAATGAAAGTGTCTCTCTTGGTCCATTTGAAATGTTGGGTGGTATGCGCCTGTGACCCCTTCAGTCAGATACACATTGCCTGGAATAGTCAAACACTGTCAAGGGTATTTACTAGGGTGTGAATTCAAAATAAATGAATTCCAACCTGGAATCATAGTGGAATTGGAGAATTTTTACACTAGCCCTTTAGGTTTTAAAAACTCCTGCAATACTCTTAATGTACTGCAGAGTTATCGAATACTCCTGTGTTTGGCACCTCTCCACCCCCCCCCCCCCCCCCCCCCCCCACACACACTCCAAAAAAGTAAAAAAAAATAAATAAAAGAACACACCTTAAATTGTATTTACAATTTTTTATGTATTGTACAAATTTGTAAACTTTGTAAAACCCCTGTCAATTCCTATTATAAAGCCCCTGTCCTGCCCCTCTCCTACAAACCCTGCGCTCCACACGCCCAGTTACAGGCAGATAGTCTCACACACACAGTAATAGGCATTCGGTCACACACAGTTATAGGCATACAGTCACACACAGTTATAGGCATACAGTCACACACAGTTACAGGCAGACAGTCACACACAGTTACAGGTAGACAGTCACACACAGTTACAGGCAGACAGTCACACACAGTTATAGGCAGACAGTCACACACAGTTACAGGCAGACAGTCACACACAGTTACAGGCAGACAGTCACACACAGTTACAGGCAGACAGTCACACACAGTTACAGGCAGACAGTCACACACAGTTACAGGCAGACAGTCACACACAGTTACAGGCAGACAGTCACACACAGTTACAGGCAGACAGTCACACACAGTTACAGGCAGACAGTCACACACAGTTACAGGCAGACAGTCACACACAGTTACAGGCAGACAGTCACACACAGTTACAGGCAGACAGTCACACACAGTTACAGGCAGACAGTCACACACAGTTACAGGCAGACAGTCACACACAGTTACAGGCAGACAGTCACACACAGTTACAGGCAGACAGTCACACACAGTTACAGGCAGACAGTCACACACAGTTACAGGCAGACAGTCACACACAGTTACAGGCAGACAGTCACACACAGTTACAGGCAGACAGTCACACACAGTTACAGGCAGACAGTCACACACAGTTACAGGCAGACAGTCACACACAGTTACAGGCAGACAGTCACACACAGTTACAGGCAGACAGTCACACACAGTTACAGGCAGACAGTCACACACAGTTACAGGCAGACAGTCACACACAGTTACAGGCAGACAGTCACACACAGTTACAGGCAGACAGTCACACACAGTTACAGGCAGACAGTCACACACAGTTACAGGCAGACAGTCTCACACACACACAGTCACATGCAGAATGCCACACATACAGTTACAGTCACACACACACGGTTACAGACAGACAGTCACACACACACGGTTACAGACAGACAGTCACACACAAACACAGTTACAGGCAGCATCACAAAGTCACATGCAGACAGTCACACACACACAGTTACAGGCAGCATCACAAAGTCACATGCAGACAGACACACACACACACACAGTTACAGGCAGCATCACACAGTCACATGCAGACAGTCACACACACACAGTTACAGGCAGCATCACACAGTCACATGCAGACAGTCACACATAAGGTTACAGGTAACATCAGACAGTCACACACACAGTTACAGGTAACATCACACAGTCACATGCAGACAGTCACACACACATACACATGCAGACAGTCGCACACAGTTATAGGCAGACAGTTACACACACAGTCAGTTACAGGTAGACACGCACACAGTTACAGGCAGACAGTCACATATACAGTCACACACACACAGTCACAGGCAGAAAGACACACACACACACAGTTACAGGCAGCATCACACAATCAGACAGACAGTCACACACAGTCACAGGCAGACAGGTACACACAGTTACAGGTACTCACGCACACACAATTATAGGCAGGCAGACAGTTTCTCACACACACAGTTACAGGTAGACAGACACACACACACACACAGGCAGGCAGACACTCATACACACATAGCCACAGACAGTCAGACACACACACACACACACACACACAGAGTTGCAGGCAGACAGTCACACACATACAAACACAGTTACAGACACACACACACTCTTACTTACAGACAGTGGGCTGGAGATGGGGTGAATTCAATGAAGTCCTTCACTGGAGCCTGGTAGTTGGAGAAGCAGGGATTCCTTCTTGCTGCAACTCCATGTGCAGCAGTAACAGCAGCGGGTAAGGGCTGTGTTAAGCTCCACCTCCACTGCCCGTTTAACCCCGCCCCCGATTTTTCTTAGCTCCACCCCCACTTTGCCTCCATGCGGCCAGTTCAGCTGGTAATTGCTGGTCTCTGCACCTGTGAGCTGTGCCAGCCGCCCGGCACCCCAGCTGCCATGGGGCACAGCTCATACATCCCCCTCCAGCACCCAGACCAGGGTCATGGCACCCGCCTACCTGTTGGCACCTGGGGCGGACCGCCACTGACTAGAGGTATTACTATTAGAGGTAGTACTTGTGATCAGTATGTACTGAATTAATTAGACTATGCTGAGATATGCAAAATGAATATTGGTAGCAGAGCCCAGCCCAGGCACTCTCTTAGAACAAGTAAAATGTCTTCTGGCTAGCCAGCGTAATTAAGTCTCTTATTTCAGCATACAGAACACTGTGTAACAAAACCTGACCCTTGTCTAATACAGTTTATCTACTTAATAGACTTTTATCATAGACTATCCTCAAACACCATAATGAGTAAGCACATATACACATTGTATCTAAACACAACAATCATTGAAAAATAAATCCGTCCCCAATTGGGAATTATCATATATGCTAATTTGTCTAATACCAGTTTAAAAAAGGAAAAAACTATTAATTAGTATAAACGTGGCAAGGAGTCTCTCCTACAAAACGATGCAGAGGACACCTCTGAACAGCAGTGGAGTATGTACCGGTAACTAGCTTTATGAGATCCAGTATACACGCTGTGTAACTTTGCACCGAGGTGCCTCTCTGCTGCAGGCGATCATTAGCTATTTGAGTTAAATGGGTAAGAACAAGGCGACGCCAAACTAATATTGAAAAAACAAAGCTTTTATTTTCTTAAATAAATACCAATTTGTATGTGCAGTGAGGCCACAAGAAGATATAGTATAAAGAACTTTAAAAAGTGAAGCACTTTGCGGTAATGATGTGATACTCCTAAATTATTCTGAAGAGTAAGTGTACCAATGAAAAAAGCAGAGCAGACAAAATGTAATTAACGATTCTACTCGTACTGATTAATTACACTGCATAGAATTTTTGATTTCCCATAATCAACGATTGTGATGTTTGTTTGTTTCTTTTTGCCTTTCAGAGCGTCATGAACATGATGCATGTTATAAGTATCCCATATTCTCTCATGAAAGTTAACCCCTTATCGTGGATCCAGAAAGTGTGCCAGTACAAAGGTAAAAACCTGAAACCGAGAAAAAAACGTTATAGAAAGGGTTTATGGAAATGTGAATTTTAGGAATCGTCAAATAAATCTAATGCATGAACCAATATGAGTCAAATTATATTCCTGCTCTATGAAGATATAAAATCCCTGAAAAAATACAGACCATTAAAGAGAGAGTGCAGTATTGCTTCATTCTTACCCATTCACTTGGGAAAAAGAAAAAGCGTGCCTTCACCTTCAATCCAGAGCTGGAATCCACCCGGCATAGGAAGTGATTTCTTTACCAGAGATTCATTTATTACGTCTGAACTACATAGAGACTTTAAAAACGTCACTCTTCCAAAACTATACAGAAGCCTGTGTGGCTAACAAACTTCATTGTTGCTGAATAGCATCCAGAATGTGAATGGAGTACTATTTGGCGGGTACAGGATAAATTAAAGAAAATCTATAGCGTTGGGAATACAAAACTGTATTCCTAACGCTATAGTGTCCCTCTACCTCCACATCCCTCCCTCCCCCCCCACCCTACCCAACCCCTAGTCATGAAAGGGTTAAACACCCTTTCTTTCACTTATCTAATTCCAGCACCAATGTCCCTTGGCAATGGCTCGGTCTCCTCCTTCCACTACGCCACTGCGGTGGAAGAACCTTATGCGGTGGATCAATGCTTTCCTATGGGGTTTTCCAAGATGTTGAACATCCTCATGCAAAGCGTGAGGACATGCAGCATCGTTTCACAGAGACAGCCACTAGTGGATGAGTTTACCCTGCAATGTAATTATTGCCATTTCTCAGCAAGTGCAATGTTTTACATTGCAGGGTTAAGGGGACCGGGTTGCTGCACTCAGACCACTTCAATGAGATGTATTCACCTAGTTTTAGCTGTGAAGCTGTATATACTGAATCTTGCTATATATAGTCAAAATGATTATATATATTTCTGTCATTTGGGGAAGCTGCATTCCATAAAATGCTAGCAGATTCTTTGAAAATATCTATACGCATACAGTTTAGATCCCCTCTTATACTGTGTTCAAAAATGCATATTTGCTCTTGTACGCAGATTGTATTTTCCCTTCAAATGGATTGAGATAGAGAATATAGTATAATCTCCAATAATTTATGATTTGTTTACCATAGATCAAGATATATTTGAAAACTTTAAATTTATGTAAATTGACTGAATTTTACATTTTTAACATTATTTTACTCACACATCCAATATTGCCCTACATTAATAAGCTAGATATTCATTATATGTGTCAATAAATGTTACACTTGGTATCTTGGTTGTGAAAATGTCAATGTACACATAAATTACTCGCACACACAGGTGGAAAAGTAATATGCTCATATATTTAACGCTGCACCAATCAATATCTTTACAGTTCAGACAAGTGTGGCACAATAAAAATTGTATATGACATATTAACCTCTTTTTGAAAATGTCATGTTGACAGTCCTGGCACATTATTTGTCCTTAATAGGGGAACATGACTCCTTACTATAAAACAATGAGTATGTAATAACAAAATCAAGTCTCAGTCTTTGTCCTATTAGAATGAATGCATCTCTAAGACACCTTTGAAATCTTGCTCCCCAGTAGCCCTTTCATGAAGAGACAGCAGATGGTGCATAGTTGACATAACTTGTTTCATCACAGACATTTACTGAGGTTTCTGAGGAAACATTTGTAGTGAAATATATATTTAGCCCCATTATTACAGCTGAACACCGTACTCCACATAGGGGAAGACCCAGCTGTGTGCCTAAAACACCCTGTTTGTTTCTACTGCCGCTGATGTTGCCTGGTGTTTGTGCTAGAAGTGTAGTACACAATATCTGGAGTGACAGTGTTGTGTTTACTGGCATTTAACTGTTCGTTCATCCCTCTTAGAATATATATATTTTTTTTATCTTCAGTTGGCTATTTTTGAGAGAACTTTATTTATATAATTTTTTTCCTTCAGAAACATTTAGTTGAGAAGACGTCTCATCAATATAGACGACTTTGCTAAATTTACTCACTTGACTGCCTCCTCTCTCGTAGTTAGTTCACCTTTCTGATTTACCAGGCTTGTTGTGTGTTCTATGAGAAAATATAAATTACATTGGGCATTTTTGTTTTGTGTCTCCACAGCAAAAGTTGCGTGCGTCAAATCAAGGGACATGCACTGGGCATTGGTTGCACACCGTGACCAGAGGGATATCAACCTGTCTTCTCTACGTATGTTGATTGTGGCTGATGGCGCAAACCCCTGTAAGTGACCTCTTTCTTTTTTGGGTCGGTTTCTGTTGAGATGATGATGGCAAAATATGCAGGGTCAGACCATGATTATCTTATGAAAAATGATGTTGGAAAGAAAATCATTGTTCCTGGTATCTGAGTATTATGTTCAAAAAAGAATATAGGATAAATTGCAAAGGAACCCTACAGAATAACCAAATTCCCATTGATGGTGTCTGTGCTCATTTCCCTTGGCATTCTGGAAGAATGAGCGACTTAATTTAGGTCAAGTTCTGTATGTTGCTGTTTTTGCAACAATGTTGGAAAAAAATATTTTAAAGGTGTGCTCTAAGCACCATATCCACTGCATAACTGCAAAGATTCTGCAGGCATCATTTGTGTCAATCATTTCCAAGCATATTGTCAAATTGCTAGTCTCTTCCAGTACTTATAGCTCTGCTACTTTGCTAATGTGGATGTGAATGACTGCATTACCCAATGGTTTAACTTTGGATTGCAAGGACAGACCGAGAATAGATGGTCCGGGTTTCATTAATTTATTAACCTAGCCACAGCTTGCAGTTAGTAGAATACAGACCAATAGTCTGAGCCCGGCCTTATGCTGCCCTAAGTTCCCAAACAGACAGAAAACTAAGTGCTGCTTTGATGGCACGATTTACGGCCTCGAGCTGGAGTATAGAGGAGAAGGAGGAGGGCGCTCCAGCCAGTCACTGGTGGGGGACCCACCAAAAGGTAACCCAAGAGGGAAGAGGGAAGAGACAAGGGCAGGTGCATACTGGACATTGAGCTGAGAGTGCTCTGCTTCAACAGCAATGAGGCCTTTTGGACTAAGACGTGTGGGGAGGATAAGGAAGGGCCTTCTGTGCAAAGGCAGATAAGGTTCCTGGGAGGCAAGCTAGGAGTGCAGGCCATTCTTTATATTACACTGGGGAGATTGGTTCTGTAAGAAAGACACTGGGAAAGGAACAAAGAGATAAAACAATGAAATTGCTCCTTACTAACCAAACCAAGTAAAGTCTGTTTGATAATTTCTTTCTCAAATGTCTCACTTAATAACCTACTTAGAGTGACCCGTTGTGATGGAGGGGGTTGAAATTGTGATCTCACTTCCACTACAAAAATGCTTGAATATCTTGCCCCCGGCATCTATTTCATGTCACATACTCTATACTTTTATATCCCATTGAATAATGAACATTAAGTAAAAGCAGATGGTTTACCTACAGTTATCCTGCCATTGATATATATCTGGAGGTAATGTCAAGAATGGATTAACTATGATATAAACAGGTCAGTCTAGAGGCAGCAATATAAGAATATGAACAAATAGTTCTGGTCTTCTGCTAGAAACATTTCAAAACCTTAGAGATAAAATGATTGCGTGAAAACAAGAGCAGCTGCTAAATGTAGGAATCCACTTAGTTGGAGTGTGTATTTCTATGGCATTGTGCATCACTGGGGACAAGCTTTTTTTTTGTTTTTTTTTTAAAGTAATAAGACTTTGCAGATAAAGAACTAAAATAATTGTATTTTGTGTGTTTTCCTTTATATGAGCTATGATACATGTCTTCACATTGAATTTACTTGTCGGAAAAGCCATCACCAAAATAACAAGACATCCATTTATTCGATAATATGTAAAATCATAACAGATAAGAGACTACAACACAAAAGTGAGGTAATTGTAACACACACACACACACACACACACTAATAGAGGTGAAAAAAAAAAATCTAATAAACAACCTTTAGAGATACTGCAGGACTAAAACAATTTAGAGAGAACAATATCCTGGATGTGAAAGCAAAAAAAAAAAAAAAAATCACTCTCAATAATTCTAAAGATTCTGCTAAATAGCAGGTAGCTGTTGTACATGTAAGTATTTACACACAGTTACAGGCAGTTGCTACAATGTATTCTGTTCAACGTAATCTATTCACAGAGCGGCTGGCTGTCCATTCATGCTGGCAACAACAGCTGGCAACAATGTTGCTCCTATAACTGTTCTAAAGAATAGCAGAGGTGGAGCTAAAGTAAATTATTGCACTTATTATTGAACGTCAGGATAGTATATTAAACAGAGTAATAAAGAAGAGATCAGTAAATAGGATCTGGTTTAAAAGGGATACTATAATCACTGATACAACTTTTGCTTAATGAAGCAGTTTTTGTGTATAGATCATGCCTCTGAAGTCTCACTGCTCAATTCTCTACCATTCAGGAGTTTAATCACTTTTGTTTCTGTTTATGCATCTTAGTCACACCTCCCCTGGCTGTGATTGCACAGCCTGCATGAAAGCAAAATGGTTTCATTTTTAATCAGATGTAACGTAATTTAAAAGTTGTTATCTTGTGCTCTGTAAATTGAACTTAAATTGCTACTGCACGGTCTAACAAGCTATTAACATACAAGGAGATAAGACATTCTAAATTAAACATAATTAGCAGTAAAGGAAGTGTGGACATTAGATGACTCTTTACAGGAAGTGTTTATGAAGGCTGTGCAAGTCACATGCAAGGAGGTGTGGCCAGGGCAGCATAAACAAAGTGATTTAACTTCTAAATGGCAGAGAATTAAGCAGAGGGACTGCATGGGGCATGATCTATACACTGAAACTGCTTTATTAAACTAAAATAATTTTGGTGGGGGGCGGAGCCAAGCAGCCGAGCTGAACAGTCGCATGTCAAAAGAGCTCCCGCATCTTCGGGCCAAAAATCACCCTTTATATACGATTGCACCCGCTTTAGGCTCCTCTCGAGGTCCAGAGGCGACAACGTAACACGATGGGGCGCAAGAGCAAGAAAATAAAACCTTAAAAACCGAGGCAGGGACCTACGATTGCGGATCTCCTGCAACAGACACATGAGGCCCGTAGGCCCAAGATGGCCGCCTATCCGGAAAACTATTCCGACTTATCTGATGACTTCTCCTCAGGGGAAGATGCAGCAGACTTCACACCCTTGCAGAGACCTAACCCAACCGTCCAAAAGGCGGATACCTCACCGGTAACAACAGAGGTACTGAAGGCGCTTCTCGCAGACCTCCAGGGGAACATCCACGCGGATGTAGCCTCGCTCCGCAACGACATACAGGGCCTGACAGGCCGCATGGGAGCATTAGAGACTGCCTCCACTGTCTGCTCGGACCAACTAACCTCTCTACAGCAGGAGGTTACAAGCTTACAGAAAAAGAATGCCGAACATGAACAACGTTTCTCGTCGTTAGAGGATATACGCCGAGCCAACAACATCAAAATACGGGGCATACCGGAGACTACCCCACAGGCCGAAATACCACACCTCCTCAGGCGTTTGCTGGTGGCCCTACTGTCACAACGTCAGGCAAAAGCACTTACCATAGATGGCTTCTTTCGAGCTCCAAAGCCGGCCTCGGCCCCAGCGGCAGCACCACGGGACCTGATTGTCCGGTTCCAGCAAAGCTCAGCTAAAACTGCTGTCCTGGCGGCAGCTAGAAATCATTCCCCCTACAAATTTGAATCCATGGAACTTTCTATGTACGCAGACCTCACTGGGGGCACCTTGGCCTGGAGAAGGCTGCTTAGACCACTCACGACACTCCTGCAGAACCGTGGATTAAAATATAAATGGCACCAGACCCGCAAATTGATGATACTGCATGGAGATTCCACATACGAAGTACGAGACCTCCAGGAAGCTGCAACGCTACTCCCCACACTGGGACTCCCCCAGGACGCTCTGACTAACACCCTGGCACAAGCCACATCCAAACAGGCACACAGGTGGAATCCTGACAGAGTGACACCCTTCATCCCCCGCGGTCCCACGAATGGCCAGATCGAGACAGTGACTACCTGAGCCGAGATATGCGGGACTTAATTGTTCTATAACTGTTTTATATTTATATGTTTTACAGCCGCAGTTAAGTTAGTAGGCTGCTACAGCTTTTGGCATGTTAGCCACACTCCTTTTAATAAGAAGGTCTACCGACCACTTTGCCTCCCCCCCCCGCCCGTCTACAGCCCAGTACTCCCATAGATCACGAGTCTGTCATTAACGGGCGTAATTAACACAAGAGATAGATATGATAACCCATACAAGAAATCACCGGTAGCATTTTAATGGCGAATAAAAGCCAGTAACACTCGTAGAGATACCCACACCATCCAGGTTGAGGAATCAGATTACCTGTCTATACCCAGTAATGCCTTGGAACCTCACCACTTTATTGTACCTTGTTATTTTATTTTATGTATATCTTACTCCACCAGGGAAAAGTAAACGCATTTCTGTAATTTGCATACATAAACGTCTGTACCCTTGCGCAATATTGCACGGAATATAGCCGCAAAAGTTCCCTATGAGCATGCTAGTGGGACATTTTTCTGACCAATGTATAAGACAAAGCTAGCCTAGACCAGAATACTGTTACTAACTTTCTTTCAAAAAAAAAAATGTGCCTAGCCTCTAATACCACATGTTTACAATCCTTTATCTTATGCTCTGTGTACGACAACCGTTGTGGTTACGCACACATGTTTGTTATACTCATGCACACCTTAAATAAAGAATTTAAAAATAATTTTGGTGACTATAGTGTCCCTTTAAAATGCACAGCAGAATAAAGAGAAGGTGCTATACTAAATAATATTCCAAACAGGACCACTAAATATCAATTAGCTGCTAGAGAAGGTGTAATAATACTGATCTTAAAAACAGCTAAGCTTCATGCTAGATCAGTAGTTCTCAAACGTTTTAGGTTCAAGGCCCTCTTATAACAATATGGTTCACTCACTTATAAACCTGCGGGGAGCTGCACCGTTGCTGACACCTCTTTGCATGCCAGAGCACTCTCTCACTCACCACGAGCCCCCAGAAACGGCACCAACAGCCCACCGCTGGGACCCAGCAAGGATTAAGCTGTTCGTGCCACACGGAGGGATGCCTGACACCTACACAACAGCCACAAACTGAAATGCAGGACTCTCAGCCCTACAGTGTATACTACATTTCTAAGGACATTCACTTGTTACGGTTCAAAGTTCCAATCCTCTCCCCCCCCCCCCCCTTTCCTGAAATAGGCTTGACATACCCACTGGCCTACAATATTACGGAGGTGTACTAAAGTATACCATTAGGCACAGAGCTACGAACATAATAGGCTACCTATGCAGCATCAACACTGGCATAGAACTTCCTGAACCCCATAGGTTTAGCACCAATGTATACCCAACCTCATTAGACCAGATAATGACTTAGACCAAAATTACTTTACTACAAAACCCCCTTCCCCCAAGCAATGTTCACTTATGACAGATGTAATATATATATATTGTGAAGTTTCTTTGGGACAAGATATTAAAACCGTTATTATTTCTGCTAGCCCATTCACGCTTGAGGGTTATGCAAAAATAAAGAATAAAAAAAAAAAGTTCAAGGCGGCGTTGATATTCCAATATTTTTCCAAGGTGCCCCAAGTTAAAGTTTCTAGGTTGTATATCTATACAGCGCTGCAGCATATACTGGCACTATAGTGTAATGTATAGTGTTAATGTTTTTATAGAGGTGCTTTTTTACAGTTTTAGTGTTTTAATACAGGGGTGTGTTTGTATGTAATGTTTGCGTTTGATTGCACGCGTGTGTTTGAATGTAATGTTCACTTTTAAATGCGGATGTACGTTTGTGTGAAGTATCTGTTTTGAGTGAATGTTGTGTTTGTATATCCTTTTGGAGTTTGAATGCAGGGGTGTGTTTGTAATATTTGTGTTATATTGCAGGAGTGTGTTTGTATTTTGTGCTGGTGTTTGACTACTTGGATGTATGCACATACACTGCCACATACATACATACTTCTACAGATATAAATGCACATTAACACACAGATACATATAAATACACCAACACATACACACATTCATATAGACACCCACATATACATAAACACATATACACACACACTGGCACATACACACACACACGGACACATGCACAAACACACACACACACTCACAAACAATCTGACATAAACACATACAAGTGATATTTTCTATATCTCCAGCCATCCTCTTGTTAGCTTACCTAATGTGTCCAGGTGGATGACTTGATTGACTGGTCCTAGTGCTGACTTGTGGGAGTGAGGGGTCTGGAGCAGCTCCTCTTCCCTCACCTCCCTCCTGCGCTGCCTCGCTCCACGAAGCTGGGAGGAAGTGACAGGTTGTCACTTCATCCCAGCCTGCCAACACTACAGAGGCCCGGTCGCAGTCTTAAAGGGCCATGTTCCTCCCCCGGGCCACTTTTCAGCAGACATGGTTCAAAACATTTAACAGCGTCCCTGTGCACAGAATACCTTTTGGGAACCGCTGTGCTAGATAATACATACATTTTCAGTAGTTGATCTAATGTACAAAAGGGTGACTCGAAAAAATTAAGTCTGAGGAAAACATGTATGTAGAAATTCAAAGAACCATCTAAACTTGATAACTAACTGCTTCAATAAATCAGTTATACTGAAAACTGTAGCTAGGCTCAAGGGGCTACTCTCCAAACTAAATCACTCCAGAAAGAAAGAACCCTTTGCACCCCCTCTAGCAATTAAAAAAAACAAACTGTATGTCGAGGGAGGCTTCATCGGGAACTAATAACAGTGGCAGCTTCGCCCCGCATCTCTCCTGCTTAAAATGTGCATGGTGTCTTTCTTTAATGTAGAGTAGAATCATAGAAAAAGCTACAAGAAATTGAATTTGATTCCATAGTGTAAATCCAGTTTGTATGCAAAGGGTATCAGACTGGGTCCTGAAAAGCCCAATCCTGCTTTACATTTTGCATCTTCAAACAAACTCTTATTCAGAAACCTGAATCTGGCTTTGCCCTTTAAGAATTGTTACTCAACACCACAGGTATCCCTGGAGCTAGAATGAGTTGTTATTATTATTAATATTAATATTAGTTATTTATATAACGCCAGCTTATTCCGCAGCGCTTTACAATAAGATGGGTATTTACCAAATGAGACAATAAAAAATGTAACAGGAACAATAGGTAGTTGAGGACCCTGCTCAAACGAGCTTACAATCTAGAGGAAGTGGGGTATAAAAACACAATAGGAAGGGTATTGAGGGAGACCGCAAATAGACATGGTGGGAAAGTAGCATAACTGGAGGTGAGAGTGGAGTGTGGCCCTATAGGAGAGAGCAAGAGGAAGGTTTGAGAGATAGAAGTTACTCTTGGAGGCCATAAGCAATCCTGAAAAGATTGGTTTTGAGGCACTTTGTAAAGGATTGAAGACTAGGGAAGAGTCTAACAGGGGTAGGCAGGCTATTCCAAAGGAAAGGTGCAGCCCCTGAGAAGTATTGAAGGTGTGAATTTGCACTAAGGGTGCGAGGATCAGACAGGAAAAGGTCACCAGTAGAGCAGAGAGACCAAGAGGGGGTATACCTATGAATCAGAGGAGAGGAGAAGCGAAGCCACCTCCTGTTCTGTAGCTGGGGAGAAGGCCTGTAGGGTAGGGAAGGTACAGTCGATGTGTGGTTGCGAAAGGGAGGAACAAAGGGGTGTGAATTCTTTCCTTAACTGTTCAATCTTGTCGGTAAAGTAGCATGCAAGGCTATCTACCGAAAGGTCAGTTTAAAGGGTGGTTTGAGATGGGTGAAGGAGAGAGGTGAAGGTATTAAAAAGACGCCTGGGATTGCGTGAGCATGAACTAACAAGAGATGAAAAGTAGGATTGTTTAGCAAGGGTGAGGACTGTGATATATGAAGACAAAATTAATTTTATATTGGAGGAAGGTGCGGGACTTCCTCCAGCAGCATTCAGCTGAACGGGAGCATCTCTGCAGGTAGCGTGTTGACTTAGTGTGCCTCCTTGAGGAGCGTGCTTGGAGCGGGGCTGCAGCGTCTAGGGCAGAGGTGAGGGTAGTGTTATATGAGGAGATAGAGAGGGACAGGAGAAGGTAGGGATGGATGAGAGTTCAGAATGGATTACAGTTGATAGCTGCTGAAGATCAAGAGAACGAAGAGAATCAAGAGAGTTAACCCGAATAATCTATTTGAACGCGTAAGGTAGTATATGTGTGTATTAAAATCTTTAAGCAGTGCACTGCATGGAATTCAGGGATTTTAAAACCGAAGATCCCATTGGCTGTATAAGAGAGAGGGAGCCGTAGGCGAGCTGGGTTGAGTTAGACAGAGACTAATGAGGTGCTGGTCTGTTGTTTATGCTTTGTACTGTGTAATGCCACAGGATAAGTCTTGAGAATGAACTGTTCCCATTGTCTTCGCCGCTCTTTTAAGGAGCTCTAAATCATTCTGTCTAAACACTGTACTGCCTGACTACTTATCATCACATCCTCTTCTTCTGTTTTTCTCCAGGGTCCATATCTTCTTGTGATGCTTTCCTCAATGTCTTCCAAAGTAAAGGCCTGCGTCAGGAAGTAATTTGTCCTTGTGCCAGTTCACCAGAGGCTCTTACCGTGGCCATCAGGAGGTACTTTGTGCTACCAGTCATTTAATGAGAGATATGAATTGCATACAGCCTTGCTTTTGCCGCTTGTATGGTGGTTGTAATGGGCTTTTCAGCCACCAATGGTGCAAAAAAGCATCATGCAAAAAAATGATTTATTTGTATGATGTCAGTTTCAGAGATACAAAATTTTACTTTATCCATCTTATTTGCTTTAATTTTATTGACCATCAAAATCAAGAGGCCTAGGCGAACCTTTAGAGTATCAAACATTCAACTCTAAAGGTTTGAACAGGTACTACAGCTGATGTGTTGATCAATTGAATTATCTTACTAACATCCCATCACCAAGACTTTACATTATTGTTGTGTATCTGGCAATGTAATTATATACACATTTATTTTACATTTACTTAATCCAGTAGGACACTTGGTTCACCTGCCAGCTCAGAGTGGCCATGATTTATTAGGACACTGCACCATACTATGGATCGACTGGGGAGATAAAAAATATACTTACATGGTAATCTGACTTGAAAAGTACTCAAATCTATTATGTTCAATATTTAAACTAGTTGAATATCTTCACTGGCTGGCCACACGAACGCAAAAGGACCGAATTATCTTTGTATGCTTGTTTTATAGACAACGATCTTGCTTCCTTGCACTCCCACTCGTTATGAGCAGGAGAATACAGAGGGATGTGGTATAACTGCACATCCTCCTTTCACCTTTTAAGAGTTGAATGCAAGTGGGGAAGCTGTCTTTGCTATCAAAGCACAAAGAGACAGACAAATTGCTCTCTTGACAGTCAACACTTGTTGGAGAAATACAGGGGGATGATTAACCCTTAAAAAAACATATTAAAGAGAATGGTTTGGGGAGGTAAAAGGGTGACTAGCAACAAGAGGAATAAAGAGGAGTCAGGAAGCAATTAAAGAAAAAATAAAATTTGAATGGGAATGAGCAATAACACGTGGAAAGTCAATACGTCCTACAGATATTGAGGGAGAAAGAAAGATTGGGAGAGCATTGAGAGGGAAGAAGAAGAGGTGGAGACATGAACCCAGACAAAGAGTATTAAGTTAGAAAGGTTTTTTTTTTTTTTTTTTATTCTTTTTTTTTTTTTTTTGAAAGTGCAGTGTTAAATACATAGGTCAGTGACGACAAATGGTATTACATTCAGTAGATAATTGGTAACCTTATGGTAACAGATTCAGGATGCACTGCACTTTTTAGTTTTTTTGTTTTTTTTGTTAAGGAAAACAAGAGTAAACATAGACAGGCATAGCAGAATGAAAGGAACTAACAGGCTATACGTGCTGCCTAAAACACTTTAACTTCGAGGTAATATTGCAGGGTTATATGAAATACAAGTAATAGATTGTAGGCTAGGTATCACATTTAAACTTAGTGCATCTTGTAGCTAGATCAACAATGAGCGTGTTATGCAGTACAACGAGAAATAGTACCACTGTATCCCTGCCTCCGTATACGGTTGCCCAGGTTAGGATTTCTTACGATGGCACAGAGAAATGGGGTTGCTATAGATGTTATAACGAAGCGTATGGTGGGCAGTGGCTGTAAGGGGCCATAAGATGACCCTATTAGCCAAGCGGCAGACTGCGGGGCATAGCTCTTAAGACCTGCCTGGTACTATTAGGATGAATGTGAAGGCTGAGTTGCAACATGCACTTAAGGAGAGAAAACATCATAAGTTTTACATTATATTATGAGTTAATCTAGGCTAGGTTACCAACACTTTGGATATATCTAGACATGGGATAGCACCTATGCATTTTGATCAATCTTAGCTTTGTAAATTGTTCATGGATTGAGGCCGTCAATGTAGCCTGTAGTAGTTAGTGTATCGCCGGAGCCAGCTCTCATGACGAGTGAACAGGTCCCTCTGCAGGCTATACTTCACCCTATGCCATTTCTGCAGGGTCCCCTGAGCCAGGGGTGTTGGACCTTCATGGTCTGGACCCAGTTGGTATCTGCAACATAGTTCGCTGTGTGCTTTTTAGGGCGCCTCCTGTGATGTCTCAGCGGCCCTTTATCGATTGTGAGGTGACGGGAGAGTCTCACTGCAGTGGCATATACCTTACACCGGTGTCGGGTAGTTGTTGGTCGTGCAGGTGGTCGATGAACTGGTGAGCATGTCTGTCCCCCCCCCTCCGCTTGAGTGTCGGTGAATCTGCTGGATCAGTCATGCGTTTCGTGGCAGGGGGTGCTTATTATGGTGTCGCCGTCTTGGAGCCTTAGCCATTGGTGGAGGCTGAGTGCTCGGGGGCCGCTTGTGTGGTGAGTTGCAGCCCGGTGTTGGCGAGTAGGGTGCTTGCAATGCACGGTTTAGTTTTGCCCAGAAATCTTCGAAGATTCTATCGAGTGTGGTTAATTGCGAGGTCTGGGTTCTGGGTTGTGCTGCGCACATGGCGTCTGCCATATTGGTTTGGTCGCTTTGTTTCCCGCTTTGGGAGGCCGTCAAGTGGATGTGTATATCTCCGGCTGGTAGCGTTCACGACCGGGATATCCCCCACCGGTCCAGAGGGGGGGGTCGGGGGGTTCCGGGGCTCTGTGAGGTGATTTCCTCCGCTGCCGTGGTGTTACCCATTGTGAGATTGTCCGTTTCTCTGGGGCTTACCAGGCCGCAGGTCAGTCATCCTGCCCTCCGGGATTGTGTCCACGTATAGTTCGTTTTTGCTGCTTATATTGGGCTCCGGTACTGCCAGAGAGGTTGATCCACCGACTTAGTGTTTTATTTCCTCGAGTTTTGAGCAGAAAATCCTCTATTTCTGATTAGTCCGGAGCTCATGCGATACACATCTGCCCGGCATGGCAGTCAGGCCCCGCTAAGTTAGAAAGTTAATAGGTATTGTGGGGGGAAGCAGTGAGGAGTGGACAAAGCAAAACTGGGAGAAAGAACTGCTGAACATTGAGAAAGAGGTGCAGCAAAACAAGTAAGAAAAGAGTCATGTAAAGTGCCAACAGCTGAATGCAGTAGAAAAGAAGGTGAAGATCACTGGGAAATATGGGTAGATCAATTGGAAGCAAAGTGAGAAGGAGTAGTGAACATTAAAGAGAAGTGAAAATAGAAACTGAAATGCGTCAAATCAACAGATAATGGGTCAAAACAGCAGTGGAAGTGAAGGGGCACAGGTACAGAAATGGGAGCACATTGAGGTAACACCCGAGCCCTTAAAGGACTGAGAGCATTAAGCCTTGTTACGAGGGATAAAGCATCAGAGAATTAAAAGTTAATGAAAGATTATACATAGACCTTTTCTGCTGTATTAATATAATGTTTAGGTAACACATGAATTATGATTGCACATCTGTCAATCAAAATGCTCCATGTATTAGACCACGCATTTCTGTTGTCACACCTAGGTGAATAATTGAGACTTCCTTCTTATCCTCTTGGAGTTAAAACACTTATGAACAGACCTTTTATAATGATGATAATGGCATCAAAGTATTTTACAAGAAAGCATTACAGTTTTCATGACCAAGTATGTGTGTAATTACCTCCCAACTAATTTGAAAGACCACGGATAGATTAAAGGCTCAGTGGATTCTTTCTTCAGCTCTGAAGTCTGATAAGCTAGTTGATACATTACAGTTGATCTGCTTACCAAATGAGCTATCTGACCAGATAATTGGAATGAAAAGATACTGTCATTATTTTTATTTCTCAGAATCCACATTCATAATTTTAATACATACAATTTTCCCAACCGAAATGAAATGATGGTTATCTCATGATACCCAATTACTATATATCACTGGCTGGCACCATCTACATGACCACTTATATATTCATTTTTGATTTTCCTTAAGAGGGGGATGCAATGTGTCCTAAACAACTGTCCATTTCATGTACTTCCGTTGCTCAGCTTTTTTGACTTGTCCCAATACACAATTATTATTGTTCTCTTACTTATTTTGAACATCTCTGTTGCCCGTCTGAGCCACTGTCATAAAATATCACCTTTACATCATTATGATTATTAATAGATGAATGCACTCCTAGCCCCTTATTATCCGGAAGAAATTGGAAGATCTTCTGCACAAAATATGGCACTCATTCACAGCTGTTCCCTTTCTATGAAGATGCAGAAAATATCCTTAATAATTCCTGTGTTCTGTTAAAGTACCCCACGCAATATCCATTTGTTTTATATGAATACGTCAGATGTTTGATTCAATGCTTTCCTATGAAATGGATGTCCTCATGTCCAGTGTCAGAGACCGGACCAAAGGTATGATGCAGGAAGCGCCTCCAGTGGCTGTCTGGTAGACAGCCACTGGGGGCAGACTAAGAGCTGCAATGTAAACATTGATATTCTCTAAACTGCAATGTTTAACATTGCAGCACTACGTGCAAAAGGTACACAGCACCCAGACCACTTTAATTAGCTGATCGCTTTTCTTCCTCTCTTTCTCTGTCTTCTAGATGCTAATTTACATTCATGTTTGGCGCACGGCTTAATGACAGTACATCAAATGCTGATCATAGATCGACCATACTTGATATGTTTATCCATACCTTTCATTGCTAATTACTAGTGCAGATTCATGCTAGTATTCAATTCCAGTGAACTGTAATTCCATCATTAAATTTTGAGTTACAAAAAGTCACATTTCGTAAACTTCTGAGTAGATTTATAGACCGCTTTCCTACATGTGCATTAGCAAATAAGATTTTCTATAGATCAGTTCTAAAGGAATATCATTTCTAGTGCAATGGCTGGAAATAAAACAAATACTCTAAAACGATTTGAGCTTTTTCACTTGTACATTCTTACTTCTTCATATATTGTTGTAGTTGCTATTATGTGATCTTAGTTGTTTTCAGGTATTCTTTTGAAGATATACTTATTCAGAATGGTTGCATGTAAGATTTATGTTGTTTGTATGATTTCTCACATGGTCAATAAACAGATTGACAATATACTCATCTTGTTTTTAAGGACTAGCAGTGGTTTTGGTCTTTTTGGCACACTTTTGGAGTCTGTCCCTTCTGCCGTCTGGTTCCTTAATATAACTTAAAACAGACAGTAGAGGCATGTCCATAGGGGCAAGTTGGGCAGAGCCCCCCCAAGGATTTTGTTGCATTCAATAATTAGAGTGTTAGTATAAACAAAAAACACGTTATTGTGTTTGTAAGGACTAATAATACGTTTGTATTCAGAAAAAAAAAGTGTCTTTCATGATGGATTTTTCTGCAGAGCGCCCACCGTCTTATTGATGTGTAGAGATATTGTTGAGCAAGTGATCATGCAAAAAAGCCCCATTGTCTGGATATAAACATCTCAAGCAAAATATCTAGTCACTCCTATTGGGTTTGGATTGGTCTATCAGATCATGGACAGCCTAAAAAAAACAGGCCTTGGGTAACAGCACCTGGGGGTGAAGTAGAACCTCTTCCCAAATATCTGTATCTATAGGTTTATGGTTTTGAATAGCCATGATGGCTCTTTAGGTTAGACGTTGAGTATGTGGGGCTAATTGCACAAAGGCCAACAATTAGGAGACAGATTTAAAGACACCTTTCAATTTCACTAGCTACAACTGAAAACTGGTATGGCTATTTCTACCTTGAGCAAATGTCATAGTATTATTTAAAATTTAGTCATGAACACAACATTTCAATCCTAGACTGATTATTTTTTGGCCAAGTAGATCCGGTAGGCGTGTTCCTTCACATGGGTACGGAACATAATTATTTTCTAGTGATGGAATCTTTTCTTGACCAAATGACATATATACACTTTAAAGATGCCAGATTAGTTTTTTTGGATAGCTACACATAAATAAAATGCTTGTTCAGTGAAGCTTTATGCCAGCTGCACATGGTCATTAACCTTTTGAGAGCCTGCAATATAATTGAGCATGCGCAGCCAACCCACTGTTGTTATGGTTCTGTGCCTTGTTTTCAATGATGTTACTGATTCCGAGTTATGTCCATCACGTTACCACACATTGTTGTTTTCGATTAAGTCCTGGTATCCTGGAGGCTTTCATTTGCAAAGTTCACTAGACTGTCCTTTCAGAGCCAAGTCTTGAATTAACCTTTAATTGAGATTTGTTGCTGCCGGTTTGAAAGAGAGAAAGGAAACTGCAAAAGACCGTATTGCTTACCAAATGAACTTGTGTCATATGACCTGTTAGAAGAAAAGAAATAATTAGTCTCAAATAGGAACACTGGATAAAAATTACACAGCAAAACCTCAGGAGACTGGCAAAGATGCTAAATGCTTTTTCCAGCTACATTTGCCTGGGCTATTTATGTAACACGATATGCTTTGCATGTAATTGTCATTCATAACCCAGACTAGCTTGCATTATCTTCCTATTTGCGTCTTGCAGAGGAGAGAGTTGGAGTAGTGTCTCAGCTCATCCTTGAAAATCACTGTGACATTTCTGTCTGGCTCGGATGACTGCTTCAGTGATTCAATAGGGTATATGACATATACTTTGACTCTATGGCTATGCGCCATAATCCTCCCGTTCACCAAATTGCCATTTTGAACTATAGAAAAATAAGCAGGATTAGTTAAAATGCCTCGATCTGTTCTGAAAACTGTGAGCATCGAATCCCCTTCTATTTATTTGATTTCTTAAATGAGACTCTGAAAGCTCTTTGTCCGGTGAATGAGTAATGCTTACGCTATGTAAAGATTTTCCCTGCTATTCCATATGTCGACTCATCTGTCTGTCATCAACAATTTTATATAAAATTCATGCCAGTGAGATTCTTAAAAATATTTAGCATGCGTGCGCGTGTATATATATATTTATTTATTTTCATTAATTTATTTTAATTATCATTTTGTGTGTGTGTGTGTGTGTGTGTCTGCTACAGAGAATTTCTACATCAGAAAATTATTCTCTTGGTTGTTTAGAGGCAGTTTACTTTTGTATGGTCAACATTATTTTCATCACATACCACAATATACATTGCCAATACAAATGTCCATAAACCCATGTGTTAATGATCATAGCAACATCTTAAAGATGGCATAACATAATGCCATTGTGATGCTTCATATTTTGAAAGTACCAGTGCAGTAGGCTAATCCTTAATATATTCGTGCATGCTTTTTGATTGTCACAAAAAAAAAAATCTATTTTGATTCCTCTAATTTATTTTTTTTAATTTCTTGTTAGCGGATAAAAAGTTGCTTTGTAAATTGAATGAACAAAAATAACAGATCATAATAAAATTCTCTAATGCTGTTTTCTCAGCTACCCTAAGGGCTGTCTGGACGTGGGTCATAATGGATTGTTCCAACATTGACTTTTAGTGCATTGACCCTTAAGTAATTGGCTAGCAATCCACATCTGAAGGTGCATTAAATTGGCGAATTTCAGCTTGTTTTTGTGATGAATGTAGATACGAACTATCACTATTGGTTTGTTCAGATTAAATACACTATATGAGGAAACAGCTTTGTCTGGTATTATATTCTCTGCTCGTACATCAAACCTGAATCTGCAAGATCAAATTATTTAGCCACATCTTGCATTTTAGATTTAAAACATTTTTATTTAAGGTTTTCACATGAGATATAGAAGTATATGCACTAACAGATGTTCTGGCCGTTCATTGTTGCATTACCTGTCAATAAAAATAAAAAAACATAGAAAGCTATAGATAACAATGTGGCTCATAGGAATGTATCGATGAATCAAGGCAATGGTCATACTGCGGAGTAATATTGGGAGATCTATCCCTAGACCCCCTTTCCTCATAAGTGAAGGGTGAAATTTAGCAAAAAAATAGGAAATAAGACCAGACTAGTATGCTAAAACATTTTTGTGTTGTTTTAATCTGATCCCTCAACCATCAGGTTTCTGTTTGTTTGTGTTTAAATTTTGAGAAGGTGATTGTAGCCATTCTGTTTGGAAAGCAAAATCACATCTTGAATTTAGTTTTTTTTTAGTGGCAGACCTGACATGGTATCCAGGGAATGGAAAAGCAGATATTCTGTACTGAGTATACATTGAGAGATGGAAGAAAAGTACATGAAAATAAAATTCATTCAAACTGCGGGTTTTCACGTAGACTTAGAAATGGGACATTGACATCGTCAACCATTATGGAAAATCTGACACAGGGTTCCACAAATGGAGTTATTAAAAATACACTTTCAAAGCAGGAACGCAGCAGTAAAAGTTATAGGAATATACCACCTATCTCAATTACTGACCCGACAGGGTCCAAATTCTTTGCAAACAGGAATTTTGTATTGGTATGACAGTCCAATATCAGTAAATCTTCTATTGCAAGACTGCACTGCATATTTTTAAAGCCAACCTATGCACTGCACTAAATATCCTATACAGCCTTGCCATTTTACCAGCACTTCAACAGTATTACTGTAGGAGCAAGCCAGCCATTAAATCTGGCTTCATAGGCACTTGAATTTTAGTTGGCCAGCGTTATGATATGTAATGAAGAGTGGATGGGTAACACACTGTATCTCTGCGGCTCTTTTACCATCTGGGGTCTTTGCATAATTTGCATAGATCCCAGAGCATGACAGAGCCACTTGGGGCCTAATAGTCCTGGGGGGCAGGGAAAAGTAAGATTTACTTACCTGAACCATTCCCTTGCAGGTGCTGCAATCCTGTGCTGTCCAGTCCTCTTCAGCTCTGTGACATTTTATTATGAAATGGAAGTGACTGTGGGAGACTACCTCCACAGAGATTCCCAAAATGTTAACAGATCTCCTAAGCACCTCCCAGTAGACTCAGTGTCTCTTCTCCCTAAGTTTACCTTTCCCAACCGTATATGTTCTTATGCTTAACCAGTCCAGACTACTCCATAACACCACTGATCTATTTGTGAGGCTCCAGAAAAGGTAGAATCGTAACTCCAGAAAGGCAAACAATTACATTTCTTATCTTCTCAGTGAGAATACCTTGATGCTCATTTACGACTACATAGTAGGCTTATTATTTTTGCAATTCTGCCTTATTTTATTGTATGGGTTCTTTGAATTAGAGTATATATACTAATACACTAATAGGTGTTCTGGTAGTTCAGCTTTGCATTACCAATCAAAAGTATTTTATAATATAACCGCCTAAAGTAAATAACACAAGCCAATAAGTAACACTAAATAAATAACACAGTAAATAACACTAGCCAATGGCTAGTAGGAATGTATCCCTCAATCAACACAATCGGCATATTTCGGAATAACATTATAAAATCTATCGCTGGTCCCATTTTCCTCGACGGTGAAGGATCCGTGAAGCTAGATATGCTAGATCTGTATTTTAAGCATTCTGTTCACTGTATATAAAATAAATATAACTGTAATTATTTGTTTTTCAAAGGCCCACTGATGACAGCAACCAGCCTCCTGGAAGAGGGGTATTATCAATGCAAGGCCTCACTTATGGGGTCATTCGAGTGGACTCTGAAGAAAAGTTGTCTGTTCTCACAGTACAAGACGTAGGGACAGTGATGCCTGGTGGTAAGTGTTTTGGTGAATTATTTTATGTGCCTTTTTAAAAAAACGTTGTATTGCACTTATTTCATATGCTGTAGTTCTGCTGTTTTTTGCTTTATATGTTATAGCATAAAAATGTGAATTCCCAGCATGTATTTACCTGGTCTGCAGTCATCTTGGATCTTCCAGATCTGTTTTTATTGGGAAGTGCCAATAGATGTGTGGGCTAGCAATGGTAGTGGACAAGATGGCGACCAACTCTCATTGCTGTACATACCCTGAGTAATAACATGTTGGGCCTCCGTTTTCACAAATCGAAGACAGACAAGCTTAACAAGTACAAACAAATTACTTGTGGTAGCAATAACGAACAGTAGCAAAAGCCTCATATGTTTTTAACCCAAAGTTTGTCAAAGAAGCCCATTTTACTTACTTACCCTTCAGCAATGTTTATATATTCCTACTTGCGTGATTCGTGGACAGGAATACTGAATTCTTTATCATGCCATCAGTTGTAAGCCTTTTGCAAAAAGGCAATGGCACCTTTCATTGACATTGAATGACCTGTTTTTGTGATTGGATCTTGAATTTATAGAATGCCCTCAAATTACTTTTTTTTGGTATGCAAATGTGTTGGTATGCAATATTTGAATTCACAATACAATTCCTTTTGTGCTTACCAATGATAACTAATCTTGCTTCTGCAGATTTGTGTGAAAGCCAATTGAAATCATGGGAAATGTAGTTCCCAAACATGTAGTGCCAAAATTGGCCATCAATGTGTTCGAGCCTTGGTTGGTTTCCTTTTACTTACTAAACTCAAAAACAGGCACATTGACCTGCATCAGGCACTCATAATTCTTCTGTAGTAGTTCTGGTTATTTAAGGCCACAGACTAATGTTTGCCAGGGGATAACAACGACAACAAAAAAAGGATAATTTGAGCTAACCACATTGTTTAAAAGCAATTTTTTTTTATCTTTTTATCTTTTTTCTTTTTACATTTTTTTTGTTTTGTTTTTTTGAGCATGAAGAAGCCGAACAGTATAATGAAACATTCACACGAGATTGTTTGCAGCTGCTGTCAGCCCTGGACCAATTTGCTGCCAGCAGAGTTGAGCTCTATTCTGTAAATTGCAGTTTAAAAACAATAGAGATGGCATTGTCTTACTAAACATGGTTAAAAATCTCTTCAGGCTCGACTAGATTAGTGCAATCAATATATATTGTTTTGTTTGTTTTTTGTGCTGTGTCCATGTTTAATACTTGGCACGCAAAACCGTGCACAAGAAAAAAAATGCATATTTTAGGGTAATCTGGCAATACCTAAAACATAAGTAAAAACATTTTTTTAGAACGTCTCATCAGTCTGTCTTCCTGTTACTTACCTTTTACACAGAGAGGGAGGCGTGATTCATTTAGAGCCAGTAGGGAGAGAATATGGTCACCTCCTATAGTGCAGACCTTTTCTGGTGCTCCCACTGGCCCTGTGCACCTACATGAATTAGTTTGCTAGGTAAGTAATTTATCTTCAGGATTCTGATTCTCTCCCAGTCGGGAAGGAGCGTGGGCAGTTATATGCACCTAACATAGGTACAGACTGCATGCCTCCTCTTGCAGACTGCATGCTCCCTCTTTGCAGCAAGAGGGCTGGCAGGGATAAACCATTGGTCACTAAAATGGTTGTTGGTACTTACATTGAAAACTGATAAACTTGTACTTTTCTTACTATTAATAGCATTTGCATATGAAATTGTTGTAATTATGCAGACATTCTTGTTAATTATATTAGACTTTATTGTACACACATTGCCCTAAGGAAAAAGTTATTTTTGAATATACCACAAAAGTGATAAACCATTAAATATCAACAATATTATTCTATATCATAGCAGTTGTCAAATATACCGTGCTTTATTTGTGTCCCTTTGTTCTAAGTCTGGTCTCAGTTCACTTGTTATTACTTGATTTTTTTTTTTTAATATGGGGTTGTAGCTATGGCATGCCTTTTTTTTGTAGCTGTGGCATGCCTTTTCATGGTACTGTCATGGTTTATTGAGCAACTGGTTCAAAACCACGGCTGTACTGGAATGTGTGCACAGTGTCATAATACAAGGGTGGGAACATGCTGTGATGTCAGGTAACCTGCTCTGTTAAAACATTTCATATAGAGGAGAAAAAGTAAGGTCTCTGAAATTTCTATTGGTGACATCACTATTGCTGTGAAAGAATACATTTCCCTCCCGCGTTATCCCATTCAACATTTTAGTATATCTTCCTGTTGGTCTGTGATATTCACATTAACACAGATTCATATTTTTTACATTATTTTACCAATTCTATCTGTTTGTAGAAGTAAAAGTTCTGTAAAAGTTGTTTTAAATTATGGTTTTCTCTTCCTGGTGTGGGATACTACCCCCTTTGGACAGAGGCAACTGTCCAAGTTCTGAACCAAAACATAACCTAGAATTTACGTTGAGTTTCGTCAACTGTAATTTAAGGGTTTCTCTTTAAGTGCCCCCATAAATATTATATATTGTTTTTAAAGGACAGAAAGGGGTTTCTTTTAACACCCTACATGTATACCAAACAAACCATTACGTGTAAATAAAATGTTAAAAATGGGAGGGTGGGGCACTTTTTTCATTATTGCGTATAATATTTGTTAAAACATCCAGTGCAAATAAAAAGCACTTTAAATAGATTCACATATGAGGCCTGATTAACACTATCCCAAACACTGGCCTTAACCCTAACCCTAAGGAAATTCTCTGCTAGATCATCAGAAGGGTTTCCTAGTTAAAACAATATATGTAGTATATTGTCGCCATCTACTGTCTGTTTTCAGCATTACATCCATATCCCTGTAATGCTGAAACTCCAGCATGACAATTACGGTACACTGTACAGCCGGCAAAGTCCAGCACTGATCATAATCGGAGACCATATCAGGGGGTCTTCTTTGAACACCTGCCATCCCCAAAACACAGTGACAATCTGCTCAGCAACTGTGTTTCAAAAGTCCTTAAAGAGCTTTATGCAGTGCAGACTTGAGCGTTGCATGCAGTTCATCGGTAAGCCTGGGGCCACTAAATGGGGCCCTAACTGACAGAGAGAAGCCACAGATATTGATTGATACCTAGCTGCTTTGAGTAGGTATTTAAGAGATTTAATCCTGCTCACATCACATTACAATAGATTTTTTTTAAAAATGGCTTTATTTATGTTGTGAGATATCTTGTACATATGCTGTTTCTATCTTTTACATTTCAATCCACACAAGACTTTCTAACTCGGTGTAAGATTTCCTTATATATTTGAATCTTTTTTTTTTTTTATTTTTTTTTATGACTGTAGCAGTGCTCACTTTGAGTGCTGCATACAGTGCATCTGTCAGTCTGGGGCTTCTAAAACTCTATTGATACCTGGGTCTCCTGATGTAAGAAAGGGTTCAACCCATTTCGCACCGCATCGCCATCAATGGGGATTTAAATCCCCATTTTATTGTCTATAACAGCGCTCATTTAGAACTCTGCACACATAGCATCTGACAGTCTCGGGCCACTAAAAATGGCCAAGCTGACAGAGTGGAAGTCCCAGGTGTCGATTGTATACTTGGAAAACTTTATGATGTGTCAATACGTTCTAATGGTTTTAAAGCCCAGTATATTTAGTAAGTACTGACATGCCCTAATGTTGTTAAGTGGTTGAAGGAACACTCCAGGCACCATAGCAACTCTCAGGCAATCAGTGCCTGTCCGAGACTTCCTCTTTTAAGATTAAGAGCAAAGTGGATGGACAGGTGGATTCAAGGCTTTGACGCTAAACAGTTCATGAGCGGTTTCACCCCTAAAAGTAAGCCAGCACCAGGGACTTCCTCGCACAATAAAACTTAATTTTGCTGAAGTAGTTATGGTGCCAAGAGTGTTCCTTTAATTAATCCCCATTGTTTAAGCTCCCTCGCGTTTTTTTTTCACCCATCTCTACATATTCTAAATTAAACCTTGGCTGACTTCACCCGTTCCTCAATTTGTTCAACAAGGAAAGCCAAAATATATTATAAAACAAGATAAAAAGCTAAATTAAAACCGTTCTATATTTATACAATTACTTGAATACGAGCATCCTTAAATGAGAAAACAAGTTACTAGAATATATAGAGAGAATGTTATCATAAAATACATCTTAAAAAAACAACATGACAGATCCCATCTTGACAAACAGATGACTACATTACAAATGCATTAACGTTATAATTAAAAAAAAAAACATTACAACGGGAACTCCATGCTGGAAATGACCCCCATTTTAAAGCCTTTCATAAATAATACATTCATAAATAAAATATTAAGAAAAGAAACCTTTTCCGTTCCTGCTCCTTCTACAAAAGCAAGCAACAGCAGCAGAGAGACCCACGCCAGGAAAAGACTCAGTCACTCAAGAGTCTCTAATGTTTGTCTTTGAGATCTGATCCTGCAGGGGTGGAACCACTGAATAGCAATGACTTATTGACAACACCATATTACAATTTTGTGAATGGGACTGTGAACAGCATATCCCAAATCTGGCATCAAGTTTGCCCACATTTATGGATTAAGCTCTCTCTTCAGCTGGGCAGAGGAGATGGGGACTTAATTGACCAATGCCAACACTTCATGTAAGGAGGCCATGTAGAATATAGTAGAGCAGACGAAAAAAAAAAGAAGAAATGATCAGGAAGCTTCCTTGCACTATAATATATGCAGTAATATTAGGATGTTATGATGCGTGATGTGTATATTTTAAATAAAATTAGTCATGTAAAAAAAAAAAAATTATATATTTTTTTTTATTCTTTATTTTGTTGTGCTCAGAATTACAATATACAGGCTTGTCTAGCCACAACGGCATCCACAAGCTGAGTTATAACAGCTTTGTTTGCTTGTTTGTATGGCAGCTTAATTAACAGCACATTTTTTGTTTTGTGAAAAACACATAGTATTAACAGGTTGGTTAACATTAGTTATATATTAAGTCGCGTGCATGTAGAGAATTTCTTGTCTGCTAGGTTGCTTTGTACAGGAAACAATATAAATGACATTGTAAGGACAGTTGTGAACTTTTTATATACATCATAGTAGGTCCATCCATCCTAAATTTAGTGTTTAGCTGGTGTTTTTACTTAGGGCTGGCACGTAGCATGTGAGAGTTGTTTTCTAGCTGTGTGGTTTTAGCCTGCTTGGGAATTGTAGTAAGTGTTTAAGGGTTGGATAGATGCCATTGAATGTATAGGCGGTGACAGACCCATCCCTCTCATATTGCTTGCATGCGGGTGTCGTTAGGCTTATTAAAGGAACACTCTAGTCACCTAAATTACTTTAGCTAAATAAAGCAGTTTTAGTGTATATAGATTATTCCCCTGCAATTTCACTGCTCAATTCACTGTCATTTAGGAGTTAAATCACTTTGTTTCTGTTTATGCAGCCCTAGCCACACCTCCCCTGGCGCTATGATTGAGTTATAATCGTCTATGTTGTTCAACCAGGTTCATGCTAGGTACAAAACCCACAGGAGTTGACAATTCGTAGTACTTTGCAATATGTTATTAGGGTAGGAATATGAATAAAATCGGAGTTGTAAGTTAAAGTATAACACTGTGGGGCCACCGGATTCCGTGGGCACCCATACTTTACAGTACCTGTTCGTCTACTATTCTACCCCTTTGCGTTATTGGCAAGAGAAAAAGGTAACGTTTAAGGCTCAGACAGAAGAGGAAATAAACAGCAACAAATTTACACATGGTGCCAGCAGGTATGAGTGTTATAGGAAAGAACCTCAGTCCGAGTCCAGGTAGATAGTGGGACCAAAGGTGAAAATTTAAATGAAATTAAAGTTGAAGTGAAATTAAAGTCAAACTTGAACTCCGGCTCAGCTTTTTGCAGTCCAGTGGCATTGTCGGCCTGCCGCCCTGTTGTCTCCCCTTCCTCTCAGGTGCCTGTTGGCTGACGGCCGACCCTTTTTGCTTTGAACGCTGTAGAAGGTGATGTGGCAGCTCCGGTAGACATGTACCATATGTGAGGGGGTTGTTGTCTCGGGACCTGGGTGGTTGGTATTGAGTGTTGCGGTAGCCCCAGTGCGGTGAGTACCGATTCCATCTCTTCCGCTTCGGTTATGCGGGTTGTCGCGCCCCCATGGGAGATGACCAGGCTCCTGGGAAATGCCCAGCAGTAAGGGATGGAGTGTTGGCGGAGTGTAGTAGTCAACGGTTTAAACCGGCTTCTCCAGAGTAAGGTGGGTCTGGACAAGTCCTGGTAGAAGGACAGGGTGGTTTTTTCAAATGGGATAGTGGCTTTCCCTCTCACCGCTACCATGAAGGTGAGTTTGGCCGACCGTGTCAGGAGTTGCAATATGACATCTCGTGGGGTGTCTGCCCGTGCTCTGGCAGCCCTTGGTATGCGGTAGACCTCATCAACCGTGGCTGTTTTCGCCTGTTGTGGTGTGAGTAAGGAGGTAAGGAGCCTCCTGATGTGTTGTGGTAAGTCCCCGGGGGCCACCGTCTCTGGGATCCCCCAGATCTTAACGTTCCTGTGCCGGTCCTCCAAAGTATCCAGGCGGCTGTTAAGCAGAGACTGGGTGCGCTGCAATTCTGCATTGTGGGCTTCTAGCTGCGTGTATCGTGCAGTGAAACCCTGCGAGTCTTCCTCCACAGACTTGACTCGTCCCTCCACGCTGTGTATTTCTTCTCGCAGCGTGGCGACGTCTGCTGCAAACAGTTTGCGGATGTGGCAGAGAAGGGCTTTAATATCCCCTTTCGTAGAGGGCAGCTCGTTATCCTCTTCGGATGAGGGGTGGTGCAGTCCCCGTGATTGTGGAAATTCATGTAGCTCATCCATCGCGTGTTCCTCGGAGGAGGCAGAGGTCGTGTCGCCATTTTGTTTTGGCGCGTTGAGGCTTGAGGCCTTTGCGGGCCGAAGGCGAATGTCTCCAATGTCTTGTGCCCCTGTCGGTTTCGCAGGCCCCTGGTGTTTGTTCTTCTTCCCCATCTTGATTTATTGCGATGGTGGTCGAGATAGCGTGTTTTAAAAGGGTTCAATTTGCTGTTTCAGGCTTATTTTGTCGGAGCACTGCTGAAGCACGTCTGCTCTCTCATACGTATATTTTAAAAGCATCAAAAAAGCAACAACTTTTAACGGGAATCCCCACGGTTCTTTAAAACCAGAGTGGACATGCAGAACAGCCTTCTCACCAAAAAAAACCCAGTCCTCTTCTCTGATTGGTTTGTCAGATGGTTTGTTCAATGACAGGATGTTGGCAGGGAGGGTTAAATCCTGTAGTGTCTTTTTTTAATTTATTTTTTAATTTTTTTTACAGTAGTTGTCTTACAGGCTTCATGTTTTGTGTTTTTTTTGTTTGTTTGTTTTTTACTTTCTGTCCTCTCCCTCCAAAATAAACAACAACAAAAACATGCACATGTCTCCATTCATATAGCCCTTTGGCTGAAAGATTAAAGGGAGTTTTTTAGTTTTGGCAAAGACTTTATGGCTTTATATTTTCTGTCTTATTATATTTGGCTGTAGACTTCAAACATGACGTTCAAAGTTAAGTTAAACCCTATTGGAAGAGTAGGGGGAGGGATGTTTTGTTTTTTGGGGGCGGAGGTAGGGGATTTTAGACTTCTGCTATTAGGACCAGAGGTCTGGCCATGATCTGATCCTTTACTGGTCTGTGAGTCTTTATTATTGCCATCCACCCACAGCCTACAGTATGGAATAGGGACCGAACACCTGGCTGGTGTTTGTTACTATTGCACTATGCTATTGTTAATGCTTTTATGGCAATTTAATGTATGTATTTGTTTCTGTTCAGTGATGCAGGTATGAACTGTTGACCGACACATTCAGCTACATCACTGAAAAGGTTAAAATCCTGATAGTGATACTTCCCTTGCGTAGAAAGTATTTTGAGCTTTGAAAGCTACAGCTATCAGAGTCGAATTAGTTTTTAATGATCTATAATTGGTTTTCCCCTTAATGTTCTAGAGATTGTTATATAGCGGTAAAACTGGAAGAACGATAATTGGCAGACAAGGCAGTAATAATGCTTCAGTTTTAACTGTGAATTCTGACACTCATCACACCGTAAGCTGACCATTAGCATGTTAAATATCATGGTTAGAACAACAAATGAATGGCTGTCAATCAAAAGCAAAAAAATAGTATTTTAGCATCACAATTAATTTCTCTCCTGACTTTAAGTTATGTGTAACCACCAGCATTTTAAGTGATATTCCTTCTAGGCAAAATGTTTTTATTTAAGCATTCAATGCTGCATGGTTTCATAAAAATAACATTGTGAAAACTAGCTCATTGGATATTATTATAAGATTTTTTATAGGGGCGAGTTTCCCATCTGTGGTCATGTACTACCAAGCAACCAATCTACAATGGTTGGTTGAGTGGCATGCGAAGGAACCAAAGAAGCTGTGGGTGGCGATGGAAGCCCAACAGACAAAGCGCAAAATTCCCTCCCTCTTTGGCTCCGAGGCGTACCATTCGAGACACTTTGCACAGGCAATCTTCTGATCGACGCAACGCTCAGGGTTTGGTGCTCTACTCACTACTTTAAACAACTGACCACGACCCCAAACCCACTGATACCCATAACACACAACCCAGAACTCTCAGGTGGCCTATGACCGGCCAAACTGGCCAGCTTTTAGGCCTCGGATTGGACATATATCCACCACTGGTGCACATCGATTGAACTAAAGACCCTTCCTGAGCTGATCCCTGGCAGGCAACCGACTTCCATGGAAAGGTTTTGATCCCACCAATTGCGCTCCTATTATACCTACGCTGCTGGGCAAACACAGTTCCACAGACCCCTCACACAATTCAAGCAACTTTGTACAACACAAGAACTATTATACAAAGGGATCTCCACTCTGTACACCATGCTACTTACAGGATGTGATAGACCTCCACTCTGGCTCACCTCAAGACGAAAGAGAGCTGTTGGGGAGACGCTTACAGATGGTGAATGGGACAAAATGTTCTGCCTGACACATAAATGCTCCATTAGCTTCAACTACCAGGAATTAAGCTACAAGCTCTTAACCCTCTAGTATTGAACGCCAGACGTCTTACACTGCATGAATACAGAGACTCTGTCAATGTTTGGGCGCTGCGGAGGGGAAGAGGGCACGAACCTCCACATTTAGTGATCACCCCATACTGGGCTATGGTGCATTCTAAAATCTTTGAGATTACGGGCACAGACCTCCCCACTACAATCTCTTCCGATGCTTCTACACCACATTAATAGCCTCCTATAAAAGATCCCTAACTATCCACCTACTTATGGCGGCAAAGTCCCTAACCACTACACTTTGGAAACAAACGAGTGCGCCTACCTTCCAGCAATGGGCCGTTGGATTGAAGTGATACATAATATGGAGACTGCGGATCTGAGAGACCACTCTGACAAATGTGCATTGACTTGGTACCCCTGGTTGGACTTTATCACCAAAACTAGACCTTGAAACGCTAACCTCCCCACATCCAGACGTGCCTGTCCTCCCAACACAGAAGACAGTCCGTGACAGACCAGACAACGTGCCTAAGCCCCTGAAGGCTGAGGAAAGCCAGTCTGCTCACATAATGATGATACCCTTCCCTTCAACCGTTACCGTATCTGGAACTACACTACTACAGCTCACCTGCCTCTCCCCTTTTTTGTTTTTCTTTCCCTTTCTCTTTTTCATCGTCTTCATTTTCTCACTTTTTCATCTTCTCACTTTCTTCTCTCTCTATCCCTATTCATCCTCTGCTTACCTACCCCTTACCACCCACCTCACACCACTCCCACACACACTTCCAAGTAATTCCTCCATATCTCCCCCCAAAGAACCTTTTAGTAACATGACTTCCTAGACACGCAAACGGAACATCAGTCCGGACACACATGCTGACTGTCGGCCCAACCACATCTGCCTGAAGAGGCCCATAATGCTGGGTAACCGAGGCATACGGCCCTTGATGCCGTACACCCATACACTCTGGCCAAACCATAGGCACGCAAAATATGGCTCAGCTCAGTTATTATGCATAACACACATTGCTCACTGTACCCTGTTATAACATACAAATTAACAGTAAGAAAAATATGCACAGTACACGTGATCTATGTCATAACATATGCTCCAAGTTTTTTCCTATTCTGTTTACCAACCTATGTAAAAAACAATGCTGAACTAAAGAATGTAAATGTTTTATAGAGTGCCACCCTGTTACTATGCTGATTTTAATTGGACAGAAATTATGTGTATTACTATCTTTTGAGACCTTTATGAGTCCCCCAGCAACACCAAACCTCATTCTCTTATTTGTATCTAGGACACTGAGATAACATGAGGAAAACCGCTGAAACATTGTTTCTTTTATTTTGTCAACCGATTTATCAATGGAGCATCCCAATTTTAAAATAGTTAATCGAATATTCTATTTGGTTCTCTTTTTAGCTATTATGTGTTCTGTGAAACCAGATGGAATTCCACAGCTGTGTCGGACAGATGAAATAGGAGAGCTTTGTGTCTGCGCTCTTGCTACGGGTACATCCTATTATGGTCTCTCTGGCATGACCAAGAATACGTTCGAGGTGGGTGATGTGAGGCCACTGTGTGCATGAGGAAGATGGATCATTTGTCTCCAAGAGAATATGTTCCTTGTGAACCTCTAGCCTGAAAATAGTTTAGAGTGTAATGCAAGGAAATATAACTGAAGTTTTGACTTTTCTATAATAATTGGGAATTTATTTTTTTATTGACTTTTACGAAATATTTTAATGTAAAAAGGTTTCAAGATGGCAATATATTCTCTGATAACATACATTATAATTTTCTGACATAACCTATAGAAGTCATCTGTGTTAGAGCAGTATGAACATACTTGTTATGGCTGGGTGGTGGTATATTCTGTAGGTGTAGATTGATAGACCAATAGAGTAGTATGTGAAGACTCTACCTGTAAGACTGTACTCTAAAATAAAACTGGACAGTTGAAACATATGGCAATACCTGAGCTGTTTCTAACCTTTGTCTCTTACACTCAATTATCACCTGTATATATACTCATTCCATTCTTTAATATGGCTTTCATGAACTTAAAGTCATGGTCTTACACTGTATAGTTTTAAATTATGTTGCATGTCCCATGCTCCTACCCAACCACCTATTAATAATGTTAATACTAAGTGACTTTCATAGATTAGTATAACTTATTTTTCTGTTAATACTTTTGTGGTACTTGTTATATTTTTTTTTGAAAAAAAAATGGGGGTGGGGGGGCGGGGGGATTCTCGCTGTTAATAATGTAGTGTGGCAACCTCCTCACTGTGCAATTTGATGATTTAAAATGCATGAACTAATATCTGTAAGGCTTTCCTCTCATCATAGGGTTTAGTACATAGACTTCACATTAATATGATAGTTTGTAATCTGTTATAGAACTTTGCAGTTTGATCTTTTGTTAGGTTTTCCCGATGACCAGCTCTGGAGCACCAATAAGTGAATATCCATTTATAAGAACTGGCCTCCTAGGATTTGTAGGACCAGCTGGGCTGGTCTTTGTGGTGGGGAAAATGGACGGCCTGATGGTGGTGAGTGGACGGAGGCACAATGCTGATGACATCGTAGCCACTGCCTTGGCGGTAGAACCAATGAAATTCGTCTACCGAGGAAGGTGTGTTAAAATCTAGGAGAGAAAAAAAGTACTGTAAACAATACATTGTTACAGGGATACATCAAAATATTTGTATTTATTGAAATGTTATGTTCGTCTTTCCAAGGTAGCTGAGAATTATTACGATAATAGTAAAGTACAAATAAGCATCTTCATGGGATCTTCTTAAATGGCCTTGCTAAGCATACAGTGGTATGATCCATACAGTTGTGAGCAATTATTTTTCCAACAGATCTTTAGCTTCAGAGTCCGCTTTATTCACAGTGAGAGTTGGCAGGTCATGCCATTATCTGTAAGTTACTTGTTAACTTCCAATAAATGATTGTGTTACTTTATGGCCTGTTCTTTATCACCTGTACAACCAAACATATGTCTCAGTGGTGAAACTAGGGGAGGTTGCATTGTTACATATTAATCTAGGTTGAAAAAAAGACTAAAGTCAATCAAGTTTAACCTTCAAACCTATTCAGTTATACTGTTGATCCAAATGAAGGCACAAAAAAAACAACTGTAACCATTTCCAATTATGCCACAAAAAAGGAAAAAATACTTCTTGACTCCATATTGGCAATCAGATTTCTCACTGGATTAACAACCTGTTCGCATACATACCAATTATATGCCTGAATTCGTTTTTTGCAAAAAAACATCCAAGCTTTAAAAAAAAAAAAATGATTTAGGTAGAGAATTACACATCTTTTATTGTTCTTACCAATGGTGGCTGATGAAGTTTTAAGATTGTGGGGCATCAGACTCATCCCCCAGAATGTACTTCTCCCTATACAGTACAGACATATTTATACAATACCAATAGCTGAGCATAATACAGAGATGCTCGTAAAATAAAATAAGCTGGGCACAACATAAAGATATCTACATAGAGCTACACAACAGATAGAGCTAAGCAAGATACAGAGAAATGACACAGAGAGCTGGACACAGTAAGGAAATACTCGTAACTATGCCACACAGACAGGATCTCTGCTAATGAACAAGGTAACACACAGCAGATTTTACAGACCATTTGGATACTTGTATAGTGCTATCATTTGTGTTTACATCTTCTGATACGTATGTCTTCAAACAAGTGTTCTCTGAAAATGAATGCATTATTAGTCCACGTACAGCACTTCTGAAAATGTTGGCACTTTATAAATAATAACAGTAGCACTAAATAGAAGTTAATAATGATTTCGACTAGTTGAACAATAGTGATATATTTCAAAGTGAAAGCTGTCATCTACGTTCTATAGCAAAAGGTTAAACTCTGAATTTCAGAGTTGGAAAAGTTTTGTGTCTCCTTGAAATGCTTGATTTTATTTTTATCCATTTTTTGACAATCTGTTGCCATCCCTAAAAAAAATAAATAAAATAAGTCATTATTTCCACCCATGGATACAAAGATGCTTTAGTTATTATCTTTCCACTCCAGTAAAAAACAATAAAATAAAGAGAGATTAGCTGCCAGTCAGATGAGTATCTTCAAACATCTCTGTTGCAAATAAGGATTGCAAGAGGTACAGAATATCTGATTGCAGCCGTAGATCCTATGAGACCAAAGCTCAGATCGTAGCACAAAGCAGGGATTCCGGGGATAGATCTGTGTGTGCTCCTTGCAGTTGTAGAAGTGATGGTATTGACTGGGTAAACATTCCAATCATCTTAAATAGGAGAAGATCTCTCAACAGACTAATTAGTTACATTATGGGATACTGCATGTATGCGTTGGAATTTAATGATCAACAGCACAAAGATATTTTGTTAATTGGTGAATTCAACTTTGTGTGTACATGCATCGGTACACACAAATATTAAATAATGTCATCTTTATGTTGTGCTAGCAATATTAATAGTCATCTAGTTTGCTCTTTAAAAGAGGCAGAGAAAATATTGTGCGTCAAAAGTGAAAATTGTAAATGTTGTCTGTGTCAAAAGGACATGGACAAAAATGCTAATTGTGTCAAAAAGGTTGCAAAAATTATTTTATGTAGCACCAGCCCAGCATCATTTTCACCATCCTATGTAAGTCGAACCGTATCTCGGACCTTATCTCTAACGTTCATCCTATTCCTATCAATAAGTGAGTATGACGCGAGTGTCCTTCCTGATCAACGTGGACTATAATGCTGGTGTCCTTCCGAATCAAGGCGAGAGCTGACAGCATAGTCCACTATGCTGAGAGGAGGCTAACCTGCTCACTTTCACAGCAAATACAGCACATGCACTGTAGATATTGCAACTGTTCCTATTGCGAGCGCAACTCACACTCAGAGGAATATAGCAATGGAGTGACAGACACCACTTTGTTTCAGACACCAAAGTTCTGGGAATAATGTTGTCGTAATGGGTGTAATTTGCCCCATTTGAAAAAGTGTTCGCAAGCAGATCTAATTGGGTAGGTGGTGGCAATACTTAGGTGGTATCGGGATGGAGTTAATAAATTAGTGCAATGCTCAAAGATTTTACAGATGATCAGGCGATCAATGCTGAAGAGGAAGTAAGTATTTCATTCAAATCTCCTTGTCACTGTGATAAATTATATATTCATTGCATAACACATTATTATCACTGTAACGGATCGACGGGCACCCCGACTGAGTACCTCCGTTGAAGGATGCTCCTAGCGCTTCCTAAGGACTCCAAGCACTGCAGCAGACACCACAACCACCGAACCGTAGAAGCATATGAATGCTGTAAAAAGCTGAACAGGAAAAGCATACAATCAGCTTACACTCCTGGCAATCAGCATACAATCCAATTCCCCCAATAACGAGATGACACTTCGTTTTGAGGTCAAGCAGAACTGACTGTACTGGCACATACAGCCTCTTTTATTCCCAATCCACAAACATAGTACTGCCCACAGTATATCCTCAGAACCGGGGGATCTGGGTGAACCACATATCCAAAATTCACCCAGATCCGTTCAGTAGTTTGGAAGATACAGTTTAATGCAGATTCCGCAGAACATATACAGATTATATAAAAAATAATTACTGTATAATGTGTCCCCTGTTGTATAGTTTAAAACTACTGCACGATGTCTTTGTGCACCAAATACCGGCGAGATGGCACCGTGTAGAAAAGTCACAACAGTGTCTGTGAGTTAAAATGGCCGCCATCCATTGTTCTCACCATGTGCTTCATCCATTGTTCTCACCATGTGCCTCTGATACATGAAATGGTGGCCACCCAGTAACTCCACAGTATGTCCCCAGATGGTTCTTAAAGGGCCAGTATTAGCATAATACAATACAAAATGCCCAAATCCTGTATTTAAAGGGTCAAATCTCCCAGGGGCCATAGTCAGCAGGCAGGAGGCGGGCAAACAGGCTTCTCCAATGCCCAGTGGCGAGGTTGGTTCCACCACATTTCTCCCCTTTCCCAAAAAGACTAACAAGGTATCTGGCCTCCTGTCGGTCAGTGCCTTGGTTAGTCCAGCAACCCACCCACAAAACATAGTCAGTAGTGCAGCCCACCCACAATGAAAAGTTACTGTACCTGGGGTAGTGGGTAGCTTGTCCATGTCCAGGGGCTCCACCACGGGTCTGGGGAGTACTAGCCCTCCGGATCGGTGAGTTGCTGCGTGGGCAGAGACCAGCGGTACTCTGCCCTGGTGCCAGTGCTACCACGGGAGTAGCCTGGTTGGGGCTCAGCTGAGGAGAAGGGTTAGTAGGCTCCTCCCTCTGGACCTGGTGTTGCTTCTGGAGGAGAAGACAGGCTGTCTCCCCATTGGATAAACAGCCCTGCTGCAGGGGGACAGGACCGACCGTCCCTACCCCCTGTGGTTTGGGCACAGAGACCATGGTCCCATCTGCACCGGTGTGGGGCTTATCATCTCCCCTTGGTGGGCTAGGCTGCCGCTGGGGAGGGGGGACAAGGTTCTCCCTCCCAGTAGACGACTCTGCCGCTGGGGAGCAGGACCGACTGTCCGTAATCCCTGTAGCTTGGGCGCAGAGACCATGGTCCCATCTGCGCCGGTGCGGAACTTAGTGTCTCCCTTTGGTGGGCTAAGCTGCCGCTGGGGAGAGGGGGTAACAAGCTCCTCTCCATTACACACTTTCAGCCGCTGGGTAGGGGAGACATTGCTCTCCACTCCCTGCATTTCACACTGTCGCTGGGGAAAGGAGTTACTGCTCTCTATTCCCTGCAAATCACACTGCCGCTGGGGATCTGAGCTGACCGCCCAGCATCCCTGTAGCTCACCCTACTGCTCTCCTACTGCTCTCCTGCTGCAAGGATGCTGCTCTCCTCTCCCTGCAAGGTACACTGCCGCTGGGGAGGGGAGACGATGCTGGATACCTCTGCTCACAGGGGCGCTGCACGTGTGCTAGCGTTGCCCTCAATTTGTAACTCCAAACGTTACCAGTGTCTCTGAGCTGCTTCTCCTCGCACTAGGACGCCATCCCACCGCTTGCCACCAATGTAACGGATCGACGGGCACCCCGACTGAGTACCTCCGTTGAAGGATGCTCCTAGCTCTTCCTGAGGACTCCAAGCACTGCAGCAGACACCACAACCACCGAACCGTAGAAGCGGTTGTATAGTTGTATAGTTTAAAACTACTGCACAATGTCTTTGTGCACCAAATACCAGCGAGATGGCACCGTGTAGAAAATTCACAACAGTGTCTGTGAGTTAAAATGGCCGCCATCCATTGTTATCACCATGTGCTTCATCCATTGTTCTCACCATGTGCCTCTGATACATGAAATGGTGGCCACCCAGTAAGTCCACAGTATGTCCCCACATGGTTCTTAAAGGGCCAGTAGCAGCACAATACAATACAATACAACATGCCCAAATCCTGTATTTAAAGGGTCAAATCTCCCAGGGGCCATAGTCAGCAGGCAGGAGGCGGGCAAACAGGCTTCTCCAATGCCCAGTGGCGAGGTTGGTTCCGCCACAATCACTTAAAGGGAATTATCAATGACAGGTTAACTTTAAACATTTTATCACATTTAAAACTGAAAAGGCCAGTAATATTTGGATATTACACCCTTTTGTTACCAACCCTGATTCCTATATACAAGATACCAAACAAGCCCTTCTACCTTTTGAAAATCTATCAGCACCTCCATGTACCTTGTTGGTTAGTTTAGATGTGGTATCTCTTTACAATAATATCCCTCATAATATAAGATTAAGGGCTACTTTCTACTTCTTTGTGTTATAATTGCTGAAATTTATCCTTACACATAATTAGTTTGTGATTGATGGGAGATACTACTTCCAACTGAGGGGAAAAGCAATAGGTATGACTTGTGCCCCCAGCTATGCTTATTTGTATTTTGAGTTAGTGACTGGGATTTACTAGGTGCCCTCAAAGGCAAAGATAGGTCTGGTATTACAATGGTAACAGTTTAGAGGTTCCATATCTCTCTATTTTTCGATTATAGGAATCACTTTACAGCTATCACACCAGTTTTACTAGATAGTGTAAATATATATATTTTATTTTTTTCTACTGGCTATTGCTGTTTCTAAGATACTACGTTTAGGCCTCCCTCCCCTTTTATATTCGGTCTCTTTTTCTAATTCTGAGAGCGTTATCAATAGTAGTTATTTTAGGAAATGTTCTTTTATTGAGTCTAATAAAAGTTACGTTTTAAAATATATTCACTAGTTTCCACTGTCCTATATCCTGGATGTAGCACACTCCATTCTTTGTTTTCTTACTTTCTTTTTCATTTGACTGTGATTTCAGCAAGAGAAACCTTAATAAAAAGTTTGATATCAAAGCTGCGGACTTTCTAAAAAAAAAAAAAAAAGGAAATGCAGATAATAATATGGATAGTAACATCCTCCCCACCTCTGTTGTAAGAGATCAATAAAATGCTGTATGTTTTGGTAGCTTGTTCCGCCAGTGAAATTCCCTTTGATAGCAGAGCCATTTACAAACTCACACAGTGCTCTGGGGAGACAAGGTAATTGTATGCAAAGCACGGCATTGGTCTTCAGCTTCTCTCCTATTCTGAATTCACGCCATGCTGTTAGACATAAACTCACAAAGGATACAGATGAAGCAACCTGCTTGTGTCTTTTAAAAGTGCAATCATATCATATATCCCCTGCCCATTTTGTAATGTGCTGCATAATTTACTAAAATACCTTTTGGAGATATTTAAAAAAAAAAAAAAAAAAAATCCCCAAGTCATTGTCCTTCAAGCTGTGTTTGTTTAAAGGGATACTGTACGCAGTGTAACTGCTTCAACTCATTGCAGTGATTATATTGTCTACAGTTCCCTGGCACCATAATTCTATACAGAATTAAACCTTTTTTTAATGCTAAAAGTACTGTTTACTAAAATGTGATGCCTATTTTTAAAAAGGGTTTAAAAGGTAAACCAGGAAACTACAGACCTGTGAACTCTATCTGTGGTTGGGAAATTATGTAAAGGCTTTTATGGGATTATATTCAAGAATTAATTTTGAACAATAATATCATGAGTAGAAATCAACATAGTTTTATGAGCGACAGGTTATGCCAAACTAACTTAATTGTGTTCTGTGAAGAATTGAGTGGGGATATGGATCAGGATGCTCCAGTGGATATGATCTACTTGGATTTTGCTAAGGCATTTGATACATTTGCACCCGAAAGATTACTCTTAAAACTGAAATCAGTTGGTTTAGATGAAAAATATTGTTTGTGGAGAGAAAACTGGCTGAAAGATAGAGTGCAGAGAGTAGTTGTAAATAGAACATTTTCAAATTGAACAAAAGTCATAAAGGGAGTGCCTCAGGGTTCTGTTTTATAAATCATATGAGTTATACATTAGAAATAATCTTGAGGTGGGCATTGAAAGTCATTTGTCTGCAGATGACACAAAACTGGGTAAGATAATACAGTCCGAACATGATATAATTTTGGAATAAGGAACTCACAGGCCACCTATACATAAAATGGCGTTGAGTTATCAATAGCATTAACCGAAAAGGACTTGAGAACAATTATAGATAACAAACTAGGCAACAGTAGGCAATGCTGGTTTGCCACTGCACAGGCCGATTAGGTGTAGACTTTAAAACGGCATTTGTTTTCTTCAGAGGGGATCTGATATATAGAGGGTCAGTATAAAACGTTATGTGCTAATCTGTTCATTAGCAGGAATATACAACAGACAAGACGTCACCCATTGAGACTGGAATAAAGGTGTTTTTCCTTACAGAAGAGGGAAAGGTTCTTTTTTCAATAAGAACAATAAAGATGGGGAATTATCTGCCTAAAGAGGTTGTCTTATCATCTTATAGAATTCTATAGATGTTTTTAAAAAGACCTGGATAGGTTTTTGCAAAAACAGAATATTCAAGGTTATAACCAATATGTGTGTAAACAGTTTGTTGATTCAATGAGAAATCTGATTGCCATTTATGGATTTAAGGAATGGATTTTAAAGGTTGAACTTAAGTCTTTTTTCAACCTAGATTACTTTGTAACATATAGAAGAATTCCCTTGATTGTAAATATTTTGAAGGTTTATAGTCCATAAGCAGCAAATGTTGTGAGACAAGCTGCCTGGTGCTATGTCGCAGAACAATTCCATATAAAGCAGAAAAGGCAAAGCCTCAAATTCCATTTTAAACAGTGTTGTAGAAGGAAATGGGCCTAAATATTTCTAATCCACAAACGCCTAGTTTTCTAACACATGGAACTCTCACCACCTTTGAACGTCAGTCAAATATATTCAGGTGCCTGGGAGAAGCTGACATGTTTATATACTGTCTTTAGGAGTTACTCAGTGTAAATTCTCGAGGAAACGGTTACAACACAACAACAAAATGGCTTTCCTTTAAAATGGTGTAAACTTATGTGATATTGAAACAGTGTTTTTTTTTTTTTTTTGTTTTTTTTTTTTTTCAAAAAACGGTTTTGTTGCAGGAGTAGGTTTGCAATTTTTTCATATCTTTGTTGTTGGGTTTAGATTTACTAAATAAAGATTAAAATGTAAGCCTGTCGATTTGATTATCACCAAGACTCGATTCTTGTCTTTGAACGTTTGTCCACTCTACTTAGTCTCTTGTGATGCAGCATCCGTGTGTTGGCTAGAATTGGACAAAGTGCATTGATCGTGCTAGCTTAGTCTATATGCTAAATGTGCTTTTTAAATCAAATAATTTTGGCCAATGTGAGTGGGAACACCTTCTGTCAAGCTTATAGATGCCAGTTTGCCTTCATGTTTTGGAGATATTTGGACTAGCTAAAATGGAACAGGTTTTAAATTCAGGGGGAGACTTGTTTGCAAACACTTTTTAAAATTATTAATATGGTTTGACCGTTTCATTCTATTATATTACTATGTAACTTAAACACTTTGATTCCATCTTCTCCCTGTAGGATAGCAGTGTTTTCAGTCAACGTCCTTCATGATGAGAGAATAGTGATTGTTGCAGAGCAGCGGCCAGATTCAACAGAGGAGGACAGTTTCCAGTGGATGAGCAGAGTTCTTCAGGTACACAAAGCTAACACCAACTTCTCACACATTGCAATGCAAAACAAATACCTTAATCCATCAAATAACTTGTTGAATTGAAGCACTGATTGCTGCTGCCAAGAGTGGAATTTAGATTCAGTAGGAATATATACTGATTAAATCCTGAAGTTACCTTGGTACCGCGATCGACCTCAAAGAAGTTTTATGGGATCACGGCAGCTTCACAATCAGACTTAAGAGTTCCAGGCATTTGTGGGTTGCTCCCAGATAAGCGCACTGTGCCTCTGTGAGACACCTACCGGTCTCTAATGTCATCTGGGAAGCTGGATAGGGCGCTGAGTTGAGAGGCACGGCTCTTTTAGGAGGAGGTGGTTCAAGTCCTAATTAACAGGGTGGTCTGTCACAGATAACAGAAAAATGTTATGGAGGCCTTCCTCAATAATTCTTCAGGCTCTTCTTTGTTAAAATTGAATTGCCTCTATTTACCCATAAGGGTCTTAAAAACATAGGCCACACTGTTCGCTGAAACAATATTCTCATATATTACGCACGGACGGCACCTCACAGTGTTTAATAGTATCTCAAGGAAAACTCCATTACCCCTCGTAGTAATTTTGTCAAGAGTTCAGTTGATGCATTTTGTATATAATGTGCCCACCAAATTATTGATTATCATTTGTATAATTTGTGATTCTTCACTTTAAATATAGCATGATATCTTTTTAATATGCTTTTAATTGTTCTTTAGGCTATTGACAGTATACATCAGGTCGGTGTCTATTGTCTAGCACTCGTACCAGCAAACACTCTCCCAAAAACTCCTTTGGGTGGCATTCACCTATCAGAGACCAAGCAACTGTTCCTGGAAGGATCACTGCATCCGTGTAATGTGCTTATGTGCCCACACACCTGTGTAACGAATCTGCCTAAACCACGGCAAAAACAGCCAGGTGAGTCAATATGAATTTTTGTGAAATCCATATAGTTTTAAGGACTCAATTTAATAAGCTTTCCAAATGATTCATGGCGGTTAGAAAAACGTTCCAGATAATTTATCCAAGGGACCAATAAAATCTATGGGAATTTTTGTAGATAAATCGTTTGGAATATTTTTTAACAGTATTCTAACAGTAAAAGTATCAATTGGAAAGCTTATTAAATCAAGGCTTAAGTCCTTTATTTTTGCATAAAATGGTTCAAATGCAGTTTTTTGATTTGTGGATCTGTATTTCAACTTTTGAGCATCAATGTTGAACGTGGCTGAGACAGAATGTATCCCATAATACATATTATAAATAATGTAAAAATGGTAAAAAAAAAAATAACCCAAATAACAGGAAAATACTCTGCTGGTTTCTTCATAATTTTCAACCTTATTATAAAATTGTAGATTATGCTAGCTTTAGTGTACTGATAATCTTAATTTTATTAATGACAGGAGGCGAGTATTTGCTTAAGACTTTCTTTACTTAAGCTTCACAGCAGCACTTTTTTACTTAGTAACAGGATAACCAATCAGAAAAATTTAACATGGTATAAAAGTCCCTCCCTGTGACGTCACTTCCTCTTTCTGGCTGCGAACAAAAGGAACGGGAAAACTGTAAAGGGAACCGATGAGAAATCCGGAAAAGCCAGACGAGAAAGTTGATGCTTGAGAGGGAACAGGAACGAAAACATGACTTCTAGTAGAGCTGAGATGAAGCTTGAGATGAGACAGCAGCTAGACTTGTCCTCTTGAGGGGCTTTACGCTGAAACGAGAGAGCAGAGTCGAAACCAAGGATTAATCCGAGAATTGGACTTCTAAAATTATGGTGTCCAGTAATTAGAAAAAATCATATATAATAGACCACCTCCCCTAAAGTGTTAATTTATATAACCATGGAGAAAAATCCTTAGCCCCCCCTGGTAGAATATACATAGCGTGTTACTCATATCTTAGATAAACTTACCTAAAGAGGCAACCTAAGGGGGGGGAAGAAACGAAGGTGAATGGGTGGGAAATACTCGCCTCCTGTCATTAATAAAATTAAGATTATCAGTACACTAAAGCTAGCATAATCTACAATTTTATAACATGACAGGAGGCTTCGTATTTGCTGTTTTAACGCTCCCCCAGGAGGGCTAAGGAAGCGTGCCCAGCTGGACGAAAGTAGAAGTTGCGGAACGTCTGTTCCCTGGACCAGTCTGCTGAGTGAAGGATGTCCCGAAGAGAGGCTCCAGCGTTGAATGCTCCTGATGCCGCCGCACCCCTGATGGAGTGGGCTCCGAAGGAAGTTTCAATCCCGGCTAGGGAGAGCAACCACCTAAGCCATCTGGCAAGGGTTGTGGTTGATACGGGATGATGGGGTCGGACGTATGAGATCAATAGTTGGCTGGAGGAGGTTGAACGTAGAGAGGAGGTGACTGATAAATAACGAGAGAGAAGAGAGACCACACACAATTTTGGATGGTTAGGGAAATAAGGGTAAAAAACTGAAGAGGAGTTTGATTTTGTCCGTCTGGATACGGAAAAGGTGACACCTTCTGGGGAGAAGTTGATAGCGTTATGGTCGAATGCTCGAACGTCTGATACTCTTCGGAAGGAGATGAGGCAAAGTAACAGAGTGAATTTTGCTGAGAGTTGACGTAGGGTTAGATCCTCGTTGTTCGGCCAAGCTTCAAGGAAGCGAATCATGACATTAACGTCCCATAGGTGGGAGTATTTCGGTGTTGGGGGACGAGCTAGTTTAATGCCCCGCAATAGTCTACAAACCAAAGGGTCCTGGCCAACCGGAGCTCCCTCTAAAGGCACGTGGGCCGCTGAAATTGCTGACCGGGCAACGTTGATGGAACGGTATGAGCGGCCTAAGTCGAATAGATGTGAGAGGAAATTCAAAATGAACTGTCTAGGGGCTGTAAGGGGATCGGTATTCCGTTCCAGGCACCAATTGCACCAAGCACCCCAGGAGGAAAGGTAGCATCTTCTGGTTCCAGGTGCCCAAGAATCCCAGAGGAGTTCCTTAGTTCTCTGCGATAATTCTCCGAAATTCCAGGATCCCCTGAAAGAGTCCAAGCCACTAGTTGGAGGTGGCCCTGAATTATCATCGGATGAGGGTTTCCTTGGGGGTCCTCTAGCAGGTTGGGCCATGGAGGTAGAAGGAGGGGATGTTGGCAGGATAGGTCCAGGAGATCTGGGAACCATGCTTGGCCCTGCCAGAGCGGGGTGAGCAGTACCAGCGTGACTTGTTGTCTGCGGATCTGGAGAAGGACTCTCGGGATCATTGCGAAGGGAGGGAAGGCGTAGGCTCCCGTTGTCGGCCACTTTTGAAGGAAGGCATCTACCGCCAAGCATTCTGGGTCTGGTAGCCAGCTGAAGAAATGTGGGACTTGAAAATTCGTTCGGGAGGCGAAAAGGTCCAGAGTAAACGGTCCTCGGAGCTTGGAGATGTGGAAGAAAACTGATTCGTGCAGGCGCCAGTCGCTGACGTCCCTCCAATGCCGGGAGAACCAATCCGCAGTAATGTTCGTTTCTCCCGGGAGATATTCTGCTCGAATTGTTATGTTGCGTTGGAAGCAAAAATTGTAGATGTCCTTTGTCACTTCGGATAGGGTACGTGATCTGGCCCCTCCCAGTTTGTTGATGTATTGGACAGCTGAGATATTGTCCATTCGAAGGAGGATACAGCAGTCTGAGAGGTGGTTGGCCAGACTGCGGATTGCGAACGAACCTGCAATTAACTCCAGACAGTTGATGTGGAGAGAGTGTTCTGCCGCGGTCCATGGTCCCCCGGTGGAAGTTGCATGACAAGTTGCGCCCCAGCCTTGGAGGCTCGCGTCTGATTCCACCACGAAGTCTGGAGTGGGGCCGAAAATTGCTTTGCCATTCCAGGCAGACATGTGGCGGAGCCACCAGTTGAGTTCCTCCCTCACCTCGGTAGTGATCGGGACCCTCTGGTCGTATGATGGATGGGTCTGGAGGAACTGAGCCTTCAGACGTTGCATGGCCCGATAATGGAGGGGACCTGGGTAGATCGCCTGAATGGAAGCCGAAAGTAGGCCTACAATCCGAGCTAAACCTCGGAGAGGGATATCCACTTGTCGAAGCGTCTTGCGTAGTTCCTTCCTGATCGCAGTTAGTTTGGCTTGAGGTAGGCGGAGAACACAGGTAGAGGAGTCGATCTCGAAGCCGAGAAATTGAATAATTTGGGATGGAGACAGTGAGGATTTCGCCTTGTTGATGACGAATCCCAAGGATTCGATCAATGAAGATGCGTAGTTCGTTTGTGACTGTAGACTGGATGCGTCGTCGCAGAGTAGTAAGAGGTCGTCGAGGTAGATTAGGCAGCGAATGCCTCTTGCTCGAAGATGCGCGGTGACTGGTTTGAGTAGTTTGGTGAAGCACCATGGAGCGGAACTCAGGCCGAATGGAAGGCAGGTGAATTGGAAGACCCGGTGGTGCCAAAGAAAGCGGAGGAAACGTCGGCTGGATGTATGTACCGGTACGGAGAGGTAGGCATCCTTGAGGTCGAGTCTGGTGAACCAATCTCCTGGTCGGAGGATGTCCCTGAGTAGATGAATCCCTTCCATTTTGAAATGCCTGTATATCACGAAAGTATTCAACTGACGAAGGTTGATTACTGGGCGAAATTCCCCTGATTTCTTCTTGACTAGGAAGATGGAACTTAGGAAGCCTTTGTCGTGTGGAGCTGGTTGAATAGCTCCTTTTGTTAGTAAGGAACGTAGTTCCGAATCGAGGAGGGTGGTTTGAGCTCTTGACATTATCGGGTAATGGGGAAAACCTGTTTGAGTAGGAAGAGAATAAAATTCTATCAAATAACCCCGGACTGTGTTTAGAACCCAGGTATCTGAAGACAGCGTCTTCCACATATCTAGACAATGTAATAACCTGCCCGCATGATAAATCGTAGTAAGATGAAAGGTAGGAAGTCTCACCTGTAGGGTATCTGTTGCGTCCACGGGCTCTGCTTCCTCTTCCCCTGTCTGCTCTTTGGGTGTAGAAACCCCTTGACTGGTAGTTGGGGAAGAAGGATGAGGTGGGGGGTCGCTGGCGTTGGCCTGAGGCCCAGAAGCGGCTGACTGTACGACCCCTTGAACGGCCAGCCCTTCCAAAAACCCGAGAGGGTTGTTGGTGGAATACTCTTTTCATGGATGATTGTGCTTTGTTCAAAGTAGTGTATAAGTTTACATGCTTGTGTAACTCTTTGATATAGGGTTCTCCAAATAATAGACCCTTAGCCTTGGGGCCCAATTCTTTGGTGCCCAGATCAGTTAATTTGGCATCCATACGCAGCAGCACTGCTTTTCTACGCTCCGTACATAGGGAAGTATTTGCATTGCCCAGCAGGCAAATGGAGCGTAGTGCCCATTCTCTTATAACCGATGGGTCTAAGGGGCCCTCGTTAGTGAGGGCTTCATCAGCCAAAAGTAGAATTCTTGCCAGGGGCCCCAGGACATCCAACATCTTGTCCTGGGTGAGGCGTAGGCTGCGCTCAATGCCCTTTTTAGGGTCACGGCCAGTTCTGGCTAGGTATGTGCAGAGCATTGGATCGAACTCCGGGGTCATGGCTACCTTGTCCGGCAAGGTCGGCCTAGGGCATTCCGCTCTTAGGCGCTTGCGGACCTCTCGGTCTAGTGGTCTCCTGATCCAGAAATGGATATATTGGGAGAGATGAAATGGGAGTGACCATTCCGAAGACCGAGGATATCTGATATGCCGTGGGTCAAATAGGGGTTGACCCAGTGTATCCATAAAGGTTTCGGCGTCTTCCGAAGGGTTCTGTTCGGGTACAGAATCCGCTGTTGTGAGATCTCTATTAAAATCTTGAGGGAAAGGTGCCCCTTTAAAAGAAGCCACAGGCCAGTCTTCTTCATCTTCAGAAGAGTGGTCGGCTTGCCACTCATCTAGGATGGCCAAGGGGTGTAAATCAAAGGAGTCGTCCTCTTCCTCTGACAGAGTAGGTTGCACGGGATGTTTAGTTTTGGTGTCAGTCTGTTTCGGGCGTTTTGCCGGTTCTTTCCCCTTGCGTTTGAGGGGTTCTGGCCCATCCCCTTTCCAATATCTTTTATTGGGTTTGGAAGGGTTCCTTCTTGTGGAATCTGAATCATCCGCCTCTTCCTCAGAAGGCGGGGGCTCAGAAGTTTTTGGGTCTTTAGGCTCAATGGGCAGCACCCGAGCCAGGGCCTTTTCCAGTGAAGCGGCAACAGCCGCATTTATAACAGCTTGTAAGTTTTGGTCTTGGATTGAAGCCTCCATAGCAATAGTGATGATACCTATGGGGCAGAATAGGCCAGCATTAGAATGTATTTGAGGCCGTCCGAAATAACACAAAACTTTATTAAAATGTTTTAAAACAGTGCAAGCTGTAGCTGGGGGTCACCCAGACTTAATAACCTCAGGGAGTAATATTTCAAACCCGTATAGAGGTATAGCGGCACAGACAAAGCGGGCCAATCATGGGCTGTATATCATAACAGCAATCATAAATATATTTAGGGATTTAATCTTACAATAAATCAGTATAAATGTGATGAAAAGCTCAGGTTGAATGGTAATGGGGTAATCCCAACAGTAATGAGATGTTGAATATAAAACCGAAATATAAATATTTGGTTCCAAGTAGTACTTTCAATTCACTACCAGGGGGAGTAGTATAAGCCAGTAACTCATCAAATTGAAATTACAGAGTGAGGTATTTCCAAGGGGAGTGAAATCAAGCCTACTCTGAGGTAATATTATTATTATCTGAAAAATAGTAGTGTAAAATATATATATATCTTTATCCAGGTGTTAGAAATAAAGGAACTGCTGAAATGCAGTTAAAATGGCCGCCGTGCGGCTATTTGGGCTCCGATCGCGGCTCCAAGAAAATGGCCGCCGCGATCGTGCTCATGCGCACAAGGAAGAGAAGCGGCCGTTTGGATCTCGCAGAGGTGTGCGAGATCCAAGATGGCCGCCGTGCGCGCTCGGGGCCGCTGGAGGCGTTCTCCACGGCCCAGAAAGCCCGGGAAAACGGGGCAAAATATGCCGACCGCAACCCGGACTGTTAAAAACGGTATATTTGAAAATTTAAATATAATACATTCGATAGATATACAAAACAGAAATGTAACTGTAAGAATGAGAAAAGAAAAATAAGGTAGAAATAAGAACTAAGTTAAGAGAAACTTAGGGAAAAAATAAGATAGGGTAGGAAACAAACGCCTAGGAATAAAAACCATATATAAAGTGAAATTATGACAGAAACGGATAGGTAAAAAATAAAGAATAAAGAATAAAGAATAAAGAATAAACCACAGAAACCACAGAAAAGTAGGAGACAGTGGCACTCTGACCTGTACTGGTGTGAAGCAGCAAAGAAAGAGGAAGTGACGTCACAGGGAGGGACTTTTATACCATGTTAAATTTTTCTGATTGGTTATCCTGTTACTAAGTAAAAAAGTGCTGCTGTGAAGCTTAAGTAAAGAAAGTCTTAAGCAAATACGAAGCCTCCTGTCATGTTATAAAATTCCAAATCTAAATAATATGAATATAATTTGGCAGTTACGAGCATTAACTAGACATCCAGCCAGACTTACAGATGTCAGTATCAGTCAGTAGTTGCACCACAAGGCCATTTGTTTGGTCTCATAGATCTATAACCATCTGCTCAGCTGATCTCGGAGGTAGATAGGAATATAGCAAAACTTTTTAATGAGTTTATTAATATTTTCTGTAATCATTAAATTACAATGTAAATATATTCTGTTCTTAGAAATCGGGCCTGCCTCTGTGATGGTAGGGAATTTGGTATCTGGTAAGAGAATTGCACAAGCCAGCGGAAGAGATTTGGGACAGATAGAGGACAATGATCAGGCTAGAAAGGTAAGTGTTTCTGTGGACCTTAGGGGGCAAGCATTTTAAATTTGTTCAAACAAAATAATTATGTGCATTAAAACAGTCTTTTAACTGTAGAAACATATATTGTGGACACTGTGTATGAAATTAATTTGTATTTGCAGCACAAAAATAGAACTATTCATTTAATGCTTCTTGGAAGTACGAGAACCACTTGTACTGAATCCCAAATCGTGGGGAATTACAATTATTTTACCAACAAATGTCTAGTATTTCAACACAACAAAATGGGTTTAAAAAGCCATACATTAGTGGATACACTGTATGTAAATATTCTAGTAAATCGGAAGCAATGCATTACAATGCTGGAGTTCTTTAAATAATTTCCTTTGATGTCCATCCTTATTCTGCTTTAATTAATCATTGTCCTGTGTATATTTACCATACAATACCTTTTATTCTGCTTTCTATTTTAAAAACCCTCTTTTTGTTAAAACGTTTTAAAGGAAATGTGGGATCAGCTGTATTGCGTGTGCTTTATGGGATGTATATAAACTATATCACACAAGGTCACACATTTAGACTGGAAGAAAGAAGATTTAGCCTAAGGTAAAGGAAAGAGTTTTTTTTACAGTAAGAACAATACGGATGTTGAATTCTCTGTCTGAAGAGGTGGTTTTATCAGAGTCTGTACAGATGTTCAGACAGCAATTTGATAAATACTTATAAAAACATAATCTACGGGGACATCATTTTTAATCAGTAGGGTGATAGCTTCTTGATCCAAGGAGAGATCTGACTACCATTCTGGGGTCAAGAAGGAATGTTTTCCTAGTTTGTTGCAAAATTGGAAGCGCTTCAGACTGGGTTTTTTTTGCCTTTCTTTTGTATGAACAGCAAAAACAAATGTGAGGAAGGCTGAACTTGATGCATGCATGTCTCTTTTCAGCCATGTAACCACGTAACAGTAATATATTTATTTTAAATTAAAAATAATTTAGAATATGTTATCTAAAAAGTTCTGTCCACCCCAAGATGTTTTGTTGAATTGTGGAAGTTTGTAAATTGTCTAGTTGGACAATTGCTCTTGCGAGGGTTAACATTTTTCAAAATTGAAGACAGACTCCCGTCGACAAGGATGTCTACAATGAACCAGAACCCTTTATGCTGATTTATCCAGCATCTCCTTTTCCACCCCCACTCTGAAACTGTGATAACATCCCGCAGCTATGTGATTTCAAATTAAGGACATGAAAATGACCGGGGAGATGACTCATGAAAACAAACAGCCCGTCTTGATTGTTTTTTGAAAGAAAAGAGCATTGTGTGAACAGCACATGTTGATTTACAAAAAAACTTATTTGAATCTCAAATAATGCTGAATATCCAATTAACCTCTTGATATAATGATGTAATGGTCAACCTTGTTATGCTAAGTGCACAGTAGATTAATAATAATTTATTTTAGAATGCTAACACAACAGTCCCGAATGTGCCTGGACAGTCCTGCATTAAAGGAATGTCTCACTTTTTGAAATCTGCTGGCAGATTTCACAATGCATAAGGGGACTAGGCACTACTACTTCAGAGAGAAGGGCTTAATCATGAGCAGTGGCCAGCCTCATGCTACAGCAGCCCACTGCATTTATTAATTTCCTAGTGGGCCAATCCAGGGTTGAGGCTTACAGAAGTCAAGTCAATAGATCAGGTAGCTAAAAGTGTAGGACAGCCAGAGACAAGATGCAAGGAAAATCTTGGTATCAAGTTCACCAAGTTGCAGGCGTCAGATCAACTAAGCTAAGAGATCAGGTTCTTGTTTACAGAACCCATCTAAAAAAAACGCAGCATATGAAGATAAACTTAAAGGACCACTATAGTGCCAGGAAAACACTCGTTTTCCTGGCACTATAGTGCCCTGAGGGTGCCCCCACCCTCAGGGACCACCCCCTCCTGCCGGGCTGGATGGAGAGGAAAGGGTTAAAACTTACCTTTATTCCAGCGCCGGGCGGGGAGCTCTCCTCCTCCTCTCCATCTCCGATCTTCCCTTTCGGCTGAATGCGCATGCGCGGCAAGAGCTGCACGCGCATTCAGCCGGTCTCATAGGAAAGCATTTATAATGCTTTCCTATGGACGCTTTGTGCTCTCACTGTGATTTTCACAGTGAGAAGCACGCAAGCGCCTCTAGCGGCTGTCAATGAGACAGCCACTAGAGGATTTGGAGGCTGGATTAACCATATTATAAACATAGCAGTTTCTCTGAAACTGCTATGTTTATAAAAAAAAGGGTTAATCCTAGAGGGACCAGGCACCCAGACCACTTCATTAAGCTGAAGTGGTCTGGGTGCCTAGAGTGGTCCTTTAAGGTACCTTTTCCCCAAAAAGTTACTAGTACTTTTATTCATAAAATAAATATATGAATGAGTTAGTCCAGCCGCCGTAATATGTAGAAAACTTCTGTTGTCTAGTTAAAATGCCCTATTGGGCTCTCTTCATTAGTCACTCCCCTCCCTAAAGTTTGTAATAAAATCGGTTTGTTTTTTACTTGCCTATTATCCAGCACCAGGCAAGGCTGTCAGTGCTGCCTTCTACACCTCCATCTGACATCACCAAGTGCCTTGTTCGGTCCAGTCAAAGACTTATAGAGAAGCCTTTTATTGGATCATTCTATTGGCTCAGAGTCCTGCAGGTTTTGCCTGCAAGAGAGTAGCTAAATATGCTCTGACAGACGTACATTTTGCACAGGATTAACATTAGGCAGTCTGGATGCCAAAGTCACATATGCCTGAGGTACAACTATCCCCAGTCACAAAACTGAAAATATCTCTGGATGTGCAACATTTCAAGCAGAAACACAGACAGACTCCTATCACCATGACTTCTAAAAGCAGAAGTGATCATGGTGGTTGGAGTAACTTTTTAAAGAAACTACCCTGTCATATACACTGAAAAGTCTCTGTTCGTATATTTGGACTATATGGTTCGGGAACCAAACAGCCTCACGAACCGGAGACCACCCAGGAGCTTGTTAAGCCTAATTGCTACTTTGTAGCAATTTCCACCGCAGTGTTCTAAGTGTTCGTCTGGGTGGCCACATTTCCTATGGATGACCACAAGGTGGCGGCCATCTTGTTCGCATGAACATAGGCAGTGGTGTTTGATCGTCGAGTTTATGGAACTATTTTCGGACACTGAAACTCCCGACACCGCTGGACTTCCATGATCGCCTGTGTTCGGTTTTAGAACACTTAAGAAGACACTGTTAGGTGGAAACATTTCCACAAACAAGGAGAACAAGCTCCAGGGTAAGAATATTGACTATGTTCGGTTTTAAATTACTCAACTAGACCCACCGCTAGCCCTGATTTTATGTAACTGTTTTGGGCAGGAGCCTCATGTGCGGTCGGTCAAATTAAGACTTCCAGGAAATTTCCAAACCCCTGAACCGATCTGGGTGATTTGGGATATGTTGGTCACGCAGATCGGGGCTATCAGGGGATATAACTTTTGTGGGATTTTTTATGCATTTTTAAGGTACTTTTGGAGTGTTTGTGAAATGTGTGTTTTTTGTGCCTGGATAATTGAGTTTAGTACAGTTCCTGACTCCATTATCTCCCAGGCATAGGGGAGGGATTATCCTGTATTCTGTGGGAGTGTCATGGGCGTGCTGGTCTGTATTCAGAAATGTATAAAAGCAGGCCATCTGGCCAGATTAAACTTATTCCAGCTTGTACTCCCAGAACTATGTGTCGTCTGGTTCCTGGGAGGGTAAAGGGCTACTCTTTAATCACTGTTCCAGTGTGAAGGATTCAACAGGGAAAGTCTAGAGCTCCCAGGACTGAGTGTCGTCCAGTGCCTGGGGGTGGCTAGAGCAAGTTCCCCATTCGGCTCCAGGAAGGAGCGGTTCCAGGACCACAGTCAAGCCACGGCGACCATGGGCAGAAGTGCTGCGGTTTGTCCCCTGTTCCAGCTAGGAAGCGGTCCTTGGCGGAGGTACCCGGCCAGGGGTACAGGGAGCTCCGTTACAATATATTTCACATTTATGAACTATCATTGCTATTTGAAGGCTTTTTTTCCATTTTGAATGGACCTGGAAGATAACTATGATGACACAGCAATTATAATAATGTACAAAATATCATATTCTTGCATTCTAGGAATGTGCATTCACAAACAGTGAAGCTTTTCTTTTCTAGGTTGTAAGCAAGGTATTTGAGCATTTTCTAGATTTTCCAATGTCGTAACTGCTTTGTGTCCTATATTTGATGTTTGACAATGTGTACAAATTATTCTGATGCTTTTGTCAGATTGCAAGACAGCGAGAGTATATGATCACAAAGAATCACAAATGTACTCCCACAAGATATTTCTGATATGGAATAACAAACCCATATAAAAATATATTTTTATAAATATTGTTTCTAGATGTCACTGAACATCTACATGAGTGTACAAGGGATTGCTGCTATGTACTTATTGCATATGCGAACTACTCCATTTTATCACATCATGTAATCTGGGTTATTTCTGCTCAGTAAGGAAAGATTTAAAGAGCAATCCACTTACTTAATTTAAAAATGCTTAATTTAGTAATATCCCCTGTTTATATTGCCCTCCCATTTAGAGACTTGCTAAAATTGACTGGTCTGAATTTGTTAGGATTCAAAGTTTTTTGGAAAAAAAAAATAGAAGTCCCTTGAAGTACAAAATGGGTGGGGGGTGGGGAGTTTAAAACTTATCTAGACTGGCTGCAGCTGTAACCATTACTAACAACATGCCAAAAGATGATCCAGATATGAATTGTTAACGTTTTATTCAGTTCAGATTTTGGCTATATCACTTTTTACCCTACATAAAAGACTTGTAGGCGTATATTCAAATACATTACATCATTAAACAAGCACAATGAATAATAAGTTGAGTTAAGGACTAGTTGTAATGGACTTCCTATGTTTGGTTTCTCAGACCAGAATTACAATAACCATGTCTGTTATATGGTATCATTGCAAATAGCTGATAAAAATGCAACTAATGTGGCCTACAAATAAATAGCAACAGTTTATGTTTCGTCTAAATTAAGCAAGTAGTAATAGTGGTAGAGATGTCTGTTATTGTCAGTGATGAGAAGCCATTATGCATCTAATAGGGTTTGAACTTCACTGAGGGGGAAATAGAGTTCATATATGTCACTAAGCTACAGTGGCCTCTGACAATGTGAAATCATTTTAATGAGGATGGTTGGAGAGATTCATTCTAGAGCAGCGGTTCCCAACCCGTGGTACGCGTACCCCAGGGTGTACAAAGCAGTGCCCCTGGGGGTACGTGAAAAAATCTGGGTAAAGGCAGCAGTGCCGGCCGCCGCGTGGGTTAAGAACCGCTGGCTGAGTCTATCGGGTGGCCCATTGACTTTGGGTCACCCGATACACATGTGCCTTCAGGGGTCCGGTCGCACTATTAAAGCGTTGCAGCGCGCGACCGGACCCCTAAAGGCATATGTGTATCGGGTGGCCCTAAGTGCATGGGCCCCCCGATAGACTCAGCCAGCGGTTCTTAACCTGTGCGGTGGCCGGCACCGCCTTACCCAAATTATTTCGCGTACCCCCAGGGGCACTGAAGTGTACCCCTTGGGGTACCACGGGTTGGGAATCACTGCTCTAGAATAAATCTCTCCAACCATCCTCATTAAAATAATTTCACATTGTCCGATGCCTGTGTTGGTGTCCACTGTAACTTAGTGACATATATGAACTCTATTTCCCCCTCAGTGAAGTTCAAACCCTATTCGCTGCATAATGGCTTCTCATCACTGACAATAACAACAGACATTCCTACCACTTGCTTAATTTAGACTAAACATAAACTGTTTCTATTTATTTGTAAGCCACACTAGTTGCATTTTTATCAGCCTTTTGCAATGATGCCATATAATAGCTGTGTTCCTGCAGCCAGAGCTGGGAGGAAGTAACGGCTTGCAACTACTTCCTCCCAGCTCACACACAGAGCACGCCGCTCGGGAGAGGAAGGGGCGGGGCAGGCAGAGCGGACTGTGAGAGCAGCAGTACCCCAACTCCCACCAGACCCATCCAGCCAAAAGGTAGGCTATATGTGATTTTGTGTATCTGTATGTGTGTGTATAGTGTTTGCATGTTTATCTGTATGTCTGTGAGTCTGTATGTGTCAGTGTACCTGTATGTCAGTGTATGCGTCTGTGTCACTGTATGTGTCAGTTTGTCAGTGTGTCAGTGTTTGCGCATCTGTATGTCAGTGTATGTGTCTGTTTGTCACTGTGTGTGTCAGTTTATCTGTATGTGTCTGTGCCTCAGTGTATGTCGCTGTGTGTGTGTATGTGTATCTCAGGGATCGACAAATCCCAAGGACCAGGTAGACATGGCGATTATGAAATTTTTTTCTGGCGCCTGGAATATGTCTGCCCAGAGCGGCAAGGGAGAATGCAGGTGGCCGACCATGGGGAAACGGAGGCAGCCATCCAGCCAGTTGACCGACTGACAGCGGGGGAGCGGAGGAAAAGCAGAGGTGGCCGGCCAGCCATTGGAGAGCAGAGGCTGGTCTTGAGGGAGAGCAGAGATGGGCCGGAGGCCGCTGTATGAAATAAACCTGGGGGGCGAGGAAGGGACTGACCCGGCCGGACTGACAGGAAGTGCTCTCTCAGTGAGCACTTCCTGTCAGTCCGGCCAGGTTCAGGAAACTGAAGCTTCTGTACCGCGGTTCGTTCTGCTTGGCCACGCTACAAGAGAGTTAATGAGGCACACCAGGGAATGGAGAGGACCATTAAGGGGGGGAAACACACAAAAGGACAGAGAGGGAGAGAAACACTAGGGGGGGGAGGAGAGTGGGTTGGGGAGAGGACCACAAAGGGACAGGAAAGGGAGGTGATGGGAGAGGAACACTAAGGTAAAGGGAGGGTAGAGGTACACATAGGGAAAGGGAGTTGAGGGGGGAGGAACACTAAGGGACAGGGAGGGGAGGTGAGGAGAGAGGAAAACCAAGAGACGGGGAGGGGAGGGGAGAGGAACACCAAGAGACAGGGAGGGGAGGGGAGAGGAACACCAAGAGACAGGGAGGGGAGGGGAGAGGAACACCAAGAGACAGGGAGGGGAGGGGAGAGGAACACCAAGAGACAGCGAGGGGAGGGGAGGGGAGGGGAGAGGATCACCAAGAGACAGGGAGGGGAGGGGAACACTAAGGGACAGGGAGGGGAGGTGAGGGGAGAGGTACACTAAGGGACAGGGAGGGAAGGTGAGGGGAGAGGAACACTAAATATTATTGAAAACATCTAACTGTCATGTATATTTTGTGCTTTACCACTTAATAAAAAAAAATATTTGCAAAAAAAATAAATAATTAAATAAACATGTTCAGTTAACAGTATATTTGTGTAGAAATGGTTTCATTTTTCAAAACGGTAAATGTACAGAATATCTGTATCAGTAAGTTATCGGCTATCAGCCTGCAGGTTCTCGGTATCTCCTTTCAAAAATCAATATTGGTCGATCCCTAGTCAGGATATGTGTCTGTGTATCTGTGAGTCAATGTGTCTGTGTGTCAATGTGTGTATCTGCATGTGTGTCGGGGTATGTATCCTCAAGTATGTTAGTGTATTTATCTATGTGTCTGTGTATCTGCATGTGTGTCAGGGTATGTATCTGTGTGTCAGTGTGTGTATCTCTGTGTATCTGCATGTGTGTCAGGGTATGTATTGGTATGTCTATCTGTGTGTCAATGTGTGTATCTGTGTGTCAGGATGTGTGTCTGTGTATCTGTATGTTTGTCAGTGTGCGTATCTGCATTTGTGTCTGAGGGTGTATCTCTGTGTCTGTGTGTCAGGGTATGTATATGTATGTGTGTCAGGTTATGTGTCCGTATGTGTCAAGGTATGTGTCTGTATTCGTCTCCGTATATGTATCTGTGTCTGTGTATCTGCATGTATGTCAGGGTGTGTATCCTTAAGTATGTCAGGGTATGTATCTGTGTGTCTGTGTACCTGTATGTGTGTATCTGTGTAAATGCATGTGTGTCAGTGATTTATTTTGTCTATCTTTATGTTTGTGTATCATTGCTTCTGTGTGTCTGTGCATCTGTTTGTATGCGAGTGTGTATATCTGCAGGTGTGTCTGTGTATCTATATGTGTGTCAGTGTTTGTTTCTGTGTTTGTGCATATGTGACAGTTTGTGTGTCTGGGGCAGTGGAGAAGCAAGGTGAGCCTGGGGTGGAAAGAAAATGGAGGTTCTGGGGCGGAGGAGAAGCAGGAAAGAGCATGGTGCGGAGGAGAAACAGGGGGAGCCTAGGGCATATAAAAAGGGGAGATTGCACAGAGAAAAATATATACATTTGAAATAAATTCAACTATATTAATTGCAACATTTTGCTAATGTGAGGGGTACAATCTATGGAAATGGGCTGCCAAGGAATATTCAAATTAAAAAAGGTTGAGAACCACTGTTCTAGAGCACTGAGGATAGTTGGTCATCAGGGTTCTGAATATGTTTTTTTCTCTTGACAACAAACATGTCTGCCTGCATGAGAAGAATGCTACTCAAGAATACATAAAATATATAGGATATTGCTATAATTTGTTCTGCTTGGTTCAGGTAGAATTTTTAAAATGTAATATTTCAGAAAGAGAGTTTAAAATAAAAAAAATACATCTGCTACATGAAATCCTGTATAACGCTAAAATGTCATATGGCATACAGTTGGGTCCAGAAATATTTCATAATATTGGCTCTGTACGCAACCACAATGGATTTGAAATAAAACAACCGAGATGCAATTACAGTGCAAACTTTCAGCTTTAATTCAAACGTTTAAAATATTGTATGAAATGTTAAACTGCAAACATTTTCATACACATTGACCTTATTTCAGGAGGTCAAATGTAATTGGACAAATTAACACAATCATAACTAAAATGTTAATTTGTAATACTTTGTCGAGAATCCTTTGCAGGCAAGTCTGGAATGCTTGGACATCACCAAACTCTGGGTTTCCTCCTTTGTGCTGATTTGCCAGGCCTTTAACCCCTTAAGGACACATGACATGTCTGACATGTCATGATTCCCTTTTATTCCAGAAGTTTGGTCCTTAAGGGGTTAAGAGCAGCTGTCTTCAGTTGTTGTTTGTTCGTGGGTCTTTCTTCCTTAAATTTTGTCTTCAGCTAGTAAAATGCATGCTCGAATAGACTTTCCAGAATATTCCATTTTTTTGCTTTCACAGTATGTTTTGGGTCCTTGTCTATCTGTAAAGTGAAACACTGTCCAAGCAACTTCGCTAAACTTGGCTGAATCTGAGCAAACAATATATCCATATACACTTCAGAATTCATCCAGCTGCTTCTGTCTTCTGTCACATCATCTATTAATAATAGTAACCCGGTGCCATTGTAAGCCAAGCATGCCCATGCCATCACACTGCCTCTACCATGTTTTATAAATGGTGTGGTGTGCTTCGGATTATCAGCCATTCCAAGCCATCTCCATGTTTTTTTTCTTCCTATCATTCTGGTACAGGTTAATCTTACTTTTATATGTCCAAAGAATGACGTTTCACAACTGGGCTAACTTTTTGGCAAAGTCTAATCTGACCTTTCTATTCTTGAGGCTTCTGAATGGTTTGCACCTTGTGGTGAACCCTTTGTATTTGCTCTTGTGAAGTCTTCTCTTCATGGTAGACTTGGATGATAATAACATGCCTACCTAATGGACAGTGTTCTTCGATTGGCAGAAGGTTTTTCTTTACCGTGGAATGGATCCTACGATCATTCACCATTGTTGTTTTCCATGTACCACCAGACCTTTTTGTTGCAGAGCTCACCAGTGCATTTTTTGTTCCTCAGAATGTACCAAACTAATAATTTGGCTACTCCTAATTTTCCTGCTATCTAAGGATGGCCTGTATCACTTGCGTTGAGAGCTCCTTTGACCTGTAGGTTCACAGCAACAGCTTTGAAATGTGAATGCCACACCTGGAATCAACTCCAGACCTTGTACATGCTTAATTGATGAAGAACTAGCAAAGGAATAGCCCACACCTGTCCATGAAGAAACATAGAGGGAAACATATTAAAGGGCTGTAATTCCTAAACCCTTAAGAACACAGAGTAGAAGCAATTTAGAAAGTTAAAATGTTGCTTTATATTCAAGGTCTTCACTGATGAAGATTTTTAAAACTCTGAGAAGGGACATGAAGCAAGTCTGTTTTGCAATGGCTCTTAAAGGAACACTCAAATGCCCATAACCACTATGTGTTATGTTGCCAAGAGTGCCCTGCTGCTCCCTTTCCCCTCAATGGAATGAAACTGTTTTAGAACGTTAACTTACCTAGGGTGTACTGTTTTATTTTGTACCACGGATCTTGGTGCAGAATTGATTTTATTTTTTATTACCATGTTTGAATTCTCAACCTGTCACTACAATAATTCAGATGACTAAAGACATTCATTTTATGTAACGACTAGGCTTTAATACATCACTCCTATGTTTAATCAGTCTAGTATCCTGCATACTAGGGGGAGTGGGGAATATTTTTTTGGTTTGTCACACAGAATCAAATATAGTTACATAGTTACATAGTTAGATAGCTGAAAAGAGACTTGCGTCCATCAAGTTCAGCCTTCCTCACACCTGTTTTTCGCTGTTGATCCAAGAGAAAAAAAAAACAAAAAAAAAACACCCCAGTTTGAAGCACAATTTTGCAACAAGCTAGGACAAAAAATTCCTTCTTGACCCCAGAATGGCAGTCAGATTTATCCTTGAATCAAGCAGTTATTACCCTACATTGAAAGATTATATCCTTGAATATTCTGTCTTTGCAAGTATGCATCTAGTAGCTGTTTGAACATCTGTATGGACTCTGATAAAACCACTTCTTCAGGCAGAGAATTCCACATCCTGATTGTTCTTACAGTAAAAAAACCTTTCCTTTGCCTTAGACGAAATCTTCTTTCTTCCAGTCTAAACGCATGGCCTCGTGTCCTATGTAAAGTCCGGTTTGTGAATAGATTTCCACACAATGGTTTGTATTGGCCCCGAATATATTTGTATAATGTTATCATATCCCCTCTCAGGCGACGTTTTTCTAAACTAAATAGGTTTAAATTTGTTAAATAGTTTTATTTATGTATTTATTTATTTATTTATTTTTCTTGTGTTTCATTAGTTTCTATTCCTGTCGGAAGTTCTTCAGTGGAGATCTCAAACGACGCCTGATCATGTTCTCTACACATTACTAAATTCAAGGGTAAGACATTGAATTATTGATTTCCACAATCGCCGCTGTTTTCTGTTGCAGATGATCCTGTTGAATAAGCCACATCCGCTGATATTTTGATCCTTGAGACCTGAAGAGAATTAATTTGCAGAATAGCCCTGCTTTACTGGAAAAATACATTGTTATGCTTCAAATCTCGCTTCCCTTTCATGCATGAATTTATCTAAAGTTGCATCTGTGTCCTGTGAAATAAGAGAACGTTTTAAATTCCTTATTCATTTTAATGGGATTTTTTTTTAACATATATTTTTGCTAATGAGAAACTGCTATTGTACTGTATTACTGCCCTTGGACAACTCATTTCCAGGCTTCTCTGCACATATTTATGAAGGTCTAGGGTTTCAATAAAATAGGATGATAGACAGACAAAGCTCATACAATCTAACAGTTCCTGTATTGCATTATCGTTAATGCATGCTTATCCTCTTTCTTCTCAATATACACTGGAAGTAATACTGATTTCACACAAATGCTAAGTGTATGCTGACAACATGAACATCTCCGGGTAAGTCTAGGAAGTATTATTGTGGTCTAAACTCTTACACCAGGGATGAGCGGCAAGCAGTGCTTAAAACTGATTACCTCGCCAATTTTTGGGCCGGTGCAAGGAATTTTGGCTACACAGGCAAAGATTAATTTTGGCACCCCCTCCCCCCAAATAAAATGCATCTTTAGCGGTGTCTCATATCCAGCTTTTTTGAAATTCTTACCCCATTTAGTGTTTTGTATCCCTCTTTAGTGTTTCTTACACCCCCTTATATATCTCTGTATGCCTTGTGTATCTTTTTTTTTTTTCCCAGCCCCTTTGTGTGTCTTTCTTTCCCACAGCCCTTTTCTGTGGATCGCTCTTCTCAGCCTGTTTTTGTGTGTCCCTCTTCCTCTCAGGGCCCTTTGTGTATCTTTTCCCTCCCAAGCCATATAGACATCGATATATAGCAACACCTACATACAGGCACAGAGTTAACATAAATATGCAGGCACACAATCAAACAAACACAGTTGTACACGCACACAGTCATACAATCAACACATACAGGTACACTGCCATAGAAACACAGATATACGGTCATACAGACACGCACCGAGACTGTCATATAGAGAGATAAAGACACAGTCATAAAGAGATATACAAACACAGACATACAGTCATGCATACACGGGCATGCAGGGACATATATACACAGACATAGTCACACAAAGATATACAGAACAAGGTATACAGAGACATATGGATATGGTCATACAGAGACATATGGACACAGTCATACAGGGTCATACAGACACAGGCATACATACACAATCATACAAAGACATAAAGTCATACAGACACAGGTATACAGAGCAGGGGCAGATCCAGAACCTAATCTTGGGAGGGGGGCTGGTAGTGAGTTGTAGTGGGGTGATAGGGGCTGTAATTCTGGAGTTAGGGGCTGTACCAGGGGGAGAGAAGCTGTAGTTCAGAGCTAGGGGATGTAATTGTGGGCTTAGGAAATGTAGTAGGAGATAAGGGCTGTAGGAGGGGTGTTAGGGACTGAAGTAGGTTGATGGCTGCACGTGGGGACAGGGGCTGTAGGGAGTTAGGGGGTTATGGGCTGTAGTGAAGTTATGGGGTGTAAAAGGGAGTTAGGGGGGAATAGAGGCACGTGGGGGGAATAGAGGCTGTAGTGAAAGGAATGTTAAGTAGGGGAGTTAGGGGCTGTGGTGGGGGCACAAGGGCAATATGGTTGCAAACCAGTGGCAGTACAGTGGGAAACAGGGGCAGTAGAGGGGGACACAGTGGCTGTAGAGGAGGACACTGATATCAATAACTTAAATTAATAAAATATACTTCTCTTAACTGAAGAGCAGCAAAGAAAGAGGATTTTGAAATGTTCACTTGGTCTTTTACAGCATGGCTTGTGTTTTGATGTCATTGTTATATATTTTTTCCTCAAATTTTGTTCTTTATTGTTCACTATCTTTGCTGCTATTTAAATTAATGAAAGAGAAAAGCGTAATAGGAGTTTCCGTGTCTTGTTACAAAATTCGTATGTATAAATCCATCTCTTTGTGTGATAGCCGATTGATTCCATAGAAATGATGATGGATAAACCTTGACACTGCAGTTGTTTATGGACGACTACATTTCCCATGGAGCTCAGTTAGAGTTTATGAGCACAATTTGGTATTATATTAACCACTCTAGGGCTTTTTTGCAATTTCACTCCTACTTTGGAACACAGTAATATTTTGGCAGAGCAATCTCCATTACCCATGTTTTGTGCCAGAATTATTTTATACATGAAACAAATTTGACTTGTAATGCAAGTTCCCTAATTTGTTTGAAGGAAACTTTTTTTGTACATCTCTCAAGATTTCTCCATGTATTTTACAGGGAACAATAGCCAACTCTTTGACATGTAGCCAGTTACACAAGCGAGCGGAGAAAATTGCGGTCATGCTAATGGAAAGGGGACATTTACAAGATGGGGATCACGTTGCTCTGGTTTATCCTCCAGGTGAGAAATCAGAATAAATCAGAACACATTTGATTTAATGGAAGGTGAAATTATTTTGTCTCATTATTATTTTGCTTCATTAGTGTTTGGAAAGAGGATGTTTAGAAATATGTACTTGGTAGTTGTTGGTAAGGGATATTTTAGCAGCTCATTTTTTTTTCATTAATTAAGAAAAATAAAGTCATTAACTGGTGGTATATTAGCATCAAGATAAAATAATTAAATTAAGATAACACTTTCTAGAGTCAAAATTATTTAAATACCATAAACTCAATACACAAAATACACTTAATTTTTATTTTTTAAAGTTCACACATTTTTTTTTTTTTTTTTTTTTTTAATTCTTTATTTTTGTAGTGCAGATAAGTATTACAAGCAGGCATGAGGTGCCCCGAAAGCAGTCCTCAGGCATTTTCCTCGCGTAACATGCGGGACAAAAGATTAACAGGCACAATTTATTATATTTTATGCAACTCAAGTTAGGCTTGTAAAATTAAGTATATACTGTACTAAAGCTTAGTCAATTTTTATGCTTGTCTATAGATGTTACAGATTATGCATGCATATTATGATAGCTGCATAGACACGTCGGTACAGTTTAATTATAGTAAATGTTCAGGCTTAATTTCAGTTAGTCACTTTAATAATGTTATGAGATGATTAGTACTATCATCAGTCGCTTTGATACTATAGCGGTGTAGCTAAACATACTTCTTGACTGACTAGGCATAGAATATGTAATTACATGTTATGCTAAGCTTAACCAAAATATGTAGTAGCTGGAGGGCAAAGGCAAGAAAACATAGGGAGAATCAGCACTTAAGATTGCCCTACAGCTTTTCCACCCCCAGTTGGACTCCATGCCAGCAAGGTGACGTTCCGTGGATGCACTTTTAAAGACCATTCTTTGATCGTGAAAAAGAGTTTTAGTGTTTAAAGGGGGACACAAGATCTGGAGACTGTGATATGAATTCTAGTCCCGTTAAGTGGCAATATAGTATGGCGGTATAGTCTGTTATAGGTAACCTGTGGTCTTGGTGGGTGTCTGTCTTAGGCTGCGGACTAGTCGGCTGTTGTTGCCCTCATGCGTTGATCTGGGCGGTGCGGCAGGTAAGGCCAGTGCGCCATGGCAGTGTCCCACTCCGTGTTTTGTAGCTTTGGGCTCGATCAGATTAATGCAGCTCTGCCACAGCCTGACTTGTGGGGTCACGGCTTGTATTTGCTGGTTCCCTTGCAGCCCGCATCGGCAATCCGCCCGTGTGGGGTCAGGAGAGATGGGTGCGCCATTCAGCCTTTGATCGTGGGTGGCTTGTCATGCCGTCTCCGCCATTTTGAAAGCGGCCTCTTTTCACTGTGTCCGCTCTGCTGGTGCTTGAGTGCCGTTGTTGCTGCACTCTGATGGGCTGAGGGGTGGGGACCGGGATCACCCCCGCCGGTCCAGAGGGGGGGGGAACAGGGCCAGAACCGCCTAGCCTCGTGCTTCTGCCTTGCCGCTGGCGGGCAGGATAGCTGGGCAGCGGCCGTCTACCCCACTCACCGCCCGAGCGGTCCCCATGTGGATGACGGGGATCGCCCCTCCGAGGGACTAAAACTTCCCAGCAAGCCTCTCCTCGGGACCAGGGTGGCTTCATGCACTGGGTCACAGCTACCAGTCTTCGGATGAGTAGGTAGGTAGTTTTTAAATTGCCAAATCTGGATAGTATCTCAGGAGCTACTCAGTTGTGCGTCCGTTCGGCATGGCGGTCCGGCCCCGCCCCCCCCAAAGTTCACACATTTAAAGGGACACTATAGTCACCAGAACAACTACAGCTTATTGTATTTGTTCTGGTGAGTATAATAATTCCCTGCAGGCTTTTTGCAGTAAACACTGTCTTTTCAGAAAAAATGCCGTGTTTACATCATAGCCTAGGTATACCTCCAGTGGCCACTCTTCAGATGGCTACTAGAGGTGGTTACTGGGGCAGTGCTGCACACTGTGCAGGACTACCATTCAGTGTCTCCATCCTCTGCATGGAGACACTGAACTTTCCTCATAGAGATGTATTGATTCAATGCATCTCTATGCGGAGGTGCTGATTGGCCAGGGCTGTGTTTGACTTGTGCTGGCTCAAAAAGCATCAGACTTCACTAAAAGTACGATTTAACTATATTTAGGGGGGGCAAGGTAGGCCAGGAGGGCTAGATAGTGGTTTTAACACGACAGGTTCAGGAATACATGTTTGTATTCCTGACCCTATAGTGTTCCTTTAACAATATAGCTATTTAGACATTACTTAATTATTACACTGTAGGGGGAGGGAAATTTACACTAAACCATAAACCAAATGAATTATGGTTCAATATCAGAAGAAAATATGCATAACATATTGTAAAACAATTTGTTTGTAGTATTATGGCAGGTTATCATAACACACTATGGTAGCTCTACTAATAAAATACACGGCATATATAGTGATATTAGTAATATCACTATAGAATTTTATATTGAGAATTGTGTTATTCATAGGAGTGTAAAATTTACAATGTTACAATGTTGGGACTACTTAAGGGAACACTCAACTCAAAATAGCATTCAATTTAGTTTGTAACTTGCATTCATGTTGATATAGTTTCTTTATTTCCAGGGTACTATCTGTCTAAATAGTTCCTAGCTTCATCTCTTTATTTATGGTATGGTGCCCTTATGTAAGTGGCTTCAATGCTGTGGTCATAGACTGGTTCAGTTCAATGGTAAAACCATCTGTTATGGAGAACTGGTGTATGTACACCCAGACATACTGGCCCAATTTCCCTATGACATGACACCAGGTTAATCGAGTGAGTGCACTACGTGATCTTGCAGTGTTTCTGTGAGAACAACTGCACAAATGTCAATAATTATTGACAGTTAAGCAAATCCTTATTTGCGTTATTGATTCTAGAGAAGATATATGTCAATTATTGCCACTATGTTAATCTCTATATCAAGAAGAATTGGTTTATCGGAACTAAGTAGACACCACTACCACTGATAGAGGTAAGATTAACTTTAAGTCCATTATATAATGGGGGGAGGGGGGGGGAGAAAGCTTTCTCTTTGAAGTGGACCTGTCAATCTAAAAGAACATTTTCTAAGCCAATACATTTTTAACAAATTGCCCATATGGTGTATTAAACTATTTTTTTTATATACCTCAGCAGTTTTAAGCTACTTTGGTCATGAATTGACAACTAAATTGGAATCTATTGGCGTAAATGTGTATTTGAAAGAACAATAATCACCAATTCAGCTATTTTTGTAACTGGGCTATTTTGTCCTAAATTTTGCAATTGATTTGACATTTTTAAAAATGCATCACCACAGAGAGGGCCATATGTTAAAAGAATACAAAGACACACACATCTAACCGGTCCTTTTCCTGATTTTATCAACAGTTCTAAAACAAGTTACAAAGATTTAAAAGATACAAAATGAGCAGCCAATCAGAGAGAGGAGGTCAGGTGCATGCTGGGAAATGTTATGTTCTAAGCTCAAGAGACAGGTAATGTAAAGTGAACATGCTCTTACAAAAAAACTAAAACTGCTGATATGTTTGAAAACATTTTAACACAACATATGGGCAGTTGCTTAATTAGTAGATTAATGAATTTGCAAACCAGCTGATGACTAATTACATTACAGTTATCTATAAAACACGTCCATATATTTTTACGTCCCCACTAAAACAGTTTAATTATTTGAACTGTAAATATTCTAGGAAAGAGCAATGTGTTGAACATCTCAGCATGTTTGATGTTCTCACAATTAATTAATGAAGTAGTAATTAGTTTTTTTAAGACAACCTGCACATTATTTGTAAAAAAAAATCACATATTTAGAAGCATGTGCTATCTTTATATTTTGTTGAAATAATGAGAAAGTATAAAGGAGTTTCTCCAAACCAAAACTAAATTTAAAAAATCACTTGATGCTTCACAGTGGCTCACTTCGACTTTTATATATGATGCCTGGGGTGCAACAAATATGGAGTAGGCAGTTGAACTTTTTCACACTCAGCTCAGCAAATTAAGGATATAGTAGTGTGTATGTACTTGTATAACAATTGCTTTGGGTCTCTGGACATGCTTGAGCACAAGCACAGTGCATAACACATGCATCAAGCTATCAGGATAATTGGCATACCACAATCAATGCAGCCGTTTGTAAATCAATACTAGAATGTTGGAAGACATGGGTACTGGAAGCAGGGTGTGGACAGTAAGTACCATAAGTAAGGTCACAAGAACTGTAAAACTAAGGTGGTCTTTTTTGTTTGTTTTATTTGCTATTACAGCAGCAAAATCTGTCTTCTTGGTTTACATGTGAATTTAACACTTTATCCTTTGCACCACATAGATATTGTTTATTTCGAAGTGTTGTTTTTTTAATGTTTTTTTTCTGATAAGACTGATGACCTTTTCATTTATTTCCACCTTGTGCAGGAATAGATCTAATTGCAGCATTTTACGGCTGTCTATATGCGGGCTGTGTGCCAATAACTGTTCGTCCTCCACATCCGCAGAATATTGCAACAACATTGCCCACAGTGAAAATGATAGTAGAGGTAAGAGGGTTTGTTACATAGTAAGTTTCTATGTGTTGCTCTGACTTTAAAGATATACTATAGTGCCAGGAATACAAAGCTGTATTCCTGGCACTATAGCTCCCTTTGCCTCCATCCTCCGTCGCCTCGCGGCACTTGGTGCTGGGTCGCAGCTGCGCCTCCTTCGACGTAACTTGACGAGGGGGCACTACTCGCCGTGCGTGAAAATAGCGGACGATGGATGTCCTCTTGGAGAGCATGAGGATGTCCAGTGTCAGTTAGCGGACCAAAAGTCCGGTAGCATTCCAGAAGCTCTTTAGTGGCTGTCTGGTAGACAGCCACCACAGGCTCTCTTAGTGCTGCAATGTAAAAATGTGTAGTTTCTCTAAAATGGCAATAGACACACTGGATCCTCACCACTTCAATGAGCTGAAGTGATCTGGGTGCCAATAGTGTCCCTTTAAATGGCCTGTCATATTGAAATTTTTGAATGTTGCTTACCTGTTTTGTTCCACTGGGGCATCATTCTCTGCATTTTACTTTTATGGCTGTAGTGACCAATCTCTGAGGCACTGCTGCGGTGGTCTAAATATTATATGATTCGGAGACTAACAAAAATACGAATACCAGCCATGTTCCTACTGCATCAGGTTTATTATTATCTCTCAAATAAAGGAACACTTTAACATAAAAACATATCACATATATATTTCTAATGTTAGAGTGTTGCTGCTTTTAAACGTACCTGTCACAATAAGATCTTTGGTATTAGTGGCTTACATTTTTACATTTTGGTATTGTAAGCAATCCCACAGAAGTAGAACAATAGAAGCCAATTGACATTGAGTATAAAACTATTTTGGGATTGAGGACACATAAATATTGAACATCACTGTGCACTTAAATGCACCCATCATATTTAAATTTTTATTTTATTTTTTTTGGCTACAACTAGCCCTACATGATGTTTTTATTACATTTTATTTTACATAAAGTGATGCCAAGTTATTTCATGACAAGATTATGCCAAGAGGGATATACTGAAAAATTACCAAGAGCATCCATGTTGTTTTTCTCCATAGATCTTCCTAATTCATTTTTGTGCACATGCAATAAAATACCATAAGTGCTTATTGAACTTAGAGGATTTCTGTTGCCATCAGTTTGTGCAAGTGTATATATCCTGGACTGGAATTTCATTAAAATTCTGTCACAATCTATATATTAGTTTTTCAGACATTTTGAGTTAAAGTGGCGCTTTCATTTTTACCTCCCAGAAAGCTCAGTACTTTGTCTAATATAATGAAACATGCACTTTTCCCCCAGGGGATCAAGAGACACAAAATAATTGGATACACGATTAGACAGCATGTTGCCATCTGATCTATTGTTTTGCTATTTCACGTATAATTGTAATCATCTTCTATTAACAGCATAGGATGATGTGTTTAATTAAAAGGGAATATTAACATTTCTGCTACATTTAAACCACTGTGCTTCCCACTGTAAATATTTGCACTAGTTTCTGGTGAGGCTTAAAGGGACATGCATCACTTGACAACATTTTTTTAAACCATCAAGCAGACACGTTTAACCCCTTAAGGACACATGACGTGTGACATGTTATGATTCCCTTTTATTTCAGAAGTTTGGTCCTTAAGAGGTTAAACAAATTGACATATAAAATAAAGCAAGAAAAACTTTAAAAAGTATGTAATACACATTTAGAAATATAATATAAACTTGGTCAAATTGCATTGTTGGGCACACCTCTTAAGTAGGAAAGCATACCCCCACTCCCCCTCTTAAGCACCCTTCTCAGTTTCAGACTAGTCCACTTATGACAGAAACAGGGCATCATTGTGCAGCAGCAGGAAAGAGAATCCCAACAGCAGAGCTTGCTCTGCATGATCACACTCCTCTGCAAGGTGAAAAGACCTTCCAGCTGAACGTGTGTAAATCTGTCTGGCATGCCCAATGCACTTTTCCAACATTCCTAGGGATAGATTGGTTAGATCAGTGTCCGCCACTGGAGGGTGTGTGGAAAGCATAAGAAAGAAGAATCCGGTAAATATAACAAAAAATCATATTTACCTGCTAAAGCTTTTGAATGAGACAGTTGTCTCAAAGTGATGCATGTCCCTTTAAATCTGTATACTACTGTAGGGTTTACTATCTGTATTAGTAGTTATATTGCTTTTTTATGGAAATCCTTCTTTTATATAATTTGCTCATTGATTCCACCCAGTAAAGCATATGAAATATGGTTCTTCATACAAGACCAATGTGAATAAAGTGCCTAACATTACACAATATTCCTGTATTGATTTTACTCCTGCATAATACTCCATTAATACTGCATAATACTCCATTTTCTGATACAAAAACTCAGTAAGAGTTCCTGGGAGAACTGAGCTAATTATTTAGTGATTTTACTCTCTCCCTCCCCACACATCCCAGGTGAGTCGTTCTGCCTGTCTAATGACTACTCAGCTCATTTGTAAACTGCTAAGGTCAAGAGAAGCTGCAGCAGCGGTCGATGTCAGAACGTGGCCTCCAATCTTGGATACTGGTGAGTGTTCTCGGAGATTCATAAGTATGTAATGCAGTTTGTGGGTCAATTGCTTTTCCACTATCCATAATCCATATCCTTACTGGGATTCAACATTATCCTTTCAACACCATACATCATTGGTTTCACAAGAAACTACCCTAGCATGAAACCAAGTGTGTATATGTGTATATATGTATATATATATATATATATATATATATATATATATATATACCCAGTGGTGTATCCTGGTTTTGTGCTGCCCTAGGCAGGACAAAACTCAGGCGCCCCCTTGTAGGCAGGACAAAACTCAGGCGCCCCCTTGTTTGCCTTGTTTGCCTCGCGGCTAAAACGTCCCTGTATATACCTATATCTATCTCTGCCACCAATATTATTGCTGGTCTCTATGATGCACAGGCTACCAGACAGAGATACTTTAGAGCAGGGGTTCCCAATAAATTTTTCCTGTGGAACCCTCTGACATAGTGTATCAACATCGTGGAACCCCTCCTCCCTCCTAACTGATTTTCTTGTGTGTATCTGTGTTTGTATGTGCCAATGTATGTATCTGTGTGTGTGTATGTATCTGTGTGTCAAGGTGTGTGTATATGTGTGTCAAATTGTGTGTATCTGTGTTTGTAGGTGCCGGTGTGTGTCTGTGTATCAAGGTATGTGTATCTGTGTTTGTATGTGCCAGTGTGTGTATCTGGTGTGTATATGTATCTGACACACACTGGCACATAGTGGCACACAGATACACACACTGACATACAGACACACACACCTTGACACCACGTACACACACTCAGATGCACACAGTGACACATACACACATCTTGACTCAAAAATACACGTACACACAGTGTCATATACACACACTGACACACACTCAGATGCACACACACTGACATACACCCACAGGCACATACAAACACACTGATATACACTGGCACATACACACACACACACACACACACACTGACATACACACACACGCACACTCAGATACACACAGTGACACATACACAAACCTTGACACACACTCAGACACACATACTCTTTGACAGACACACATACAAACACATGTAAAATCTCATTGACAAGCACACATACACTCACTAACAAGCACAAATATACTCTGTGACAAACACACATACAAACTCCTTTTAACAGACACACACACAATTTATTATTTTAAAATTTCACTTCACCCAGCCTCCCTACCTTTGGTCCCTGCGGTCCAGTGGGGCTACTGGGCTGAGCGTCTGGCATGCAGTCCCTGGGGCCCAGTGGGGCTGCTGGGCTGGCTTGCAGGCGGCGAGGGAGGGAGCAGTGATCTTTCTGCTCAGTTCCCTTGCACGCTTCTTAGTGATGCCAGAGTGACATCATATTCCGGCTCCGGCATCACTACTGTCACTCTCCCCTGCTCAGCTCCCTCGCTGCCCACCTCAATTATCGCGGCGGTTATTTTGTTTTCTGAAATTTTGCTGGAACCCCATTTGTGTTCTCGCGGACCCATATTGAGAAACGCTGTTCTAGAGACTTATACACATTCATATTTACAGATACACACAGCCGGAATATACACGCACCCTAATATATACTACCAGACACACACACAATACTAAACACACACTTTGCTAAACATAAACACACAGTCACACTGATATATATATATATAATAATATAATAAAATATATAATACACACTGCTTCACACACCCACACTTTACTACACATATATACATTGCTGAACACACAATCATCTTCAAATACATACATTACTACACACATATTACTGCCATACACGTACAATGCTACACACAATGCTGAATAATAAATGCAATTAGTAAAGAATGTGGAAACGTGGCCTTTGTGTTTTCATTTAAAACTATTGGCCCACAATGTGAACACTAAATGAAGATTGCATGGGAGTTCTGCCTGTCTACAAAATGTGATGTAGATGTAGATATGTGAGCAGAGTTAAAACCTGGTATTGTAGTATGGTGTATTTAGCAGTAATTGTGGCAGGAGTGACACTTTTAAAAACTGTAAAATCTGAATGTATTCTCCAAAAACAAACTACTTATATAAGCTAAATCACCACTGCAGGTATCTCACATGGACTAATTAAACACGCTACTTGCAAACTACAATACATTAAGTTTCACTTCATGAGCTAAACTTCTCTAATGACTTTAACTGTACAAACCCCTCGTAACCTTGCTTTCTCATGTAAAGATCCAATGTATTCTTGGAGTTCATTCTATGTTGAATACCAGTACGAACATAAGAGATGTCAGATTTTGAATTTGCTTCTGTTTATTTCCGTATTAAGATGATTTGCCAAAGAAGAGACCATCTCAAATCTACAAACCCTCTGACCCAGAAACATTGGCTTACCTTGATTTTAGTGTATCTACGACTGGAATGCTTGCCGGGGTAAAGGTATGTACAATTTCTTTTTAATGATATAATTCTACAGCTCTTGCTTTCTCAGTCCATTTTCTTTTTTCATATCGGTGTATATACTAAACATCATTAACTAATTTTCTCTTTCTGCCTGCTTATCTGTCATTATTTATCCATTATCGTGTTCTCCCTACCATTAAGCTAAAGCACCCCATACAATATTTTTCCAATTTACTGATGCAAATTCAAATCTTACTTTTGTATCAAATATATATTACTTTTAAGAAACACATCAGTACAGCATAACAGTTTGAGAAATCATGTTTGCACAAATCTCATACAGTGCCCTGCTCGGTATCTGTATGAAAACAAACGGTATTTAAAACGTCATCCTTTTTAAGCCAATGCATGGCTGTGATCCAAAAGGACCAAGGGCAAAACCTCATCTTGGGCTGTGTAGTTTTGTTCTTTTAATATTCACAGCTCCTCTCCTTCAGTTAAGTGGACATTCTAACATGGTGTTGACTCCACTCTTTTAAATGGAACATGTTTTAGACTACCATATATTTTAACAATTGAGATGTCTGTTGCTTCTTGCAGATGTCTCATGCAGCCACTAGTGCCTTCTGTCGTTCTATTAAACTTCAGTGTGAGTTGTACCCATCTCGAGAGGTTGCAATTTGTTTGGATCCTTACTGTGGACTGGGATTTGTTCTTTGGTGCCTCTGTAGGTAAGTCCAGATATTAATCCTCAAATTGGAAATTCTGTGTTCAGTTCCCAGAACCGTGATTAACCCTGTTAATGTTTCGTCTGTGAGGAATTTCATGTTTCTGCTAAAGTAAACATTAATTTCCCCTCTCAAGCACATTCTCAACTTAGACTCCCACTCAAACTGAGAATACATATCATGTCTTTTGGCAATTTTGTAAAAAAGGTGAAATATAGAATTGGCAATAAGGGCTTTATGAGTCCCTCAAACCATAAAAGAAGGGGTTGATTTTTCTGGTACAGTTTAATTGCTTTAGCATGTATGTTGATGCTGACTTTTTTAGCCAGTCATTGCTGCCTCTTTATTGCCGTATTGCTTGCGCTAGCGCCTTCGCTTTAGCCCGAAACAGGAGAGGTGAAACCATGCCTGGAGACATATCTTGAGTTTTATATAATTTAAGAATGTTTTAGCACTTAAACTTAGGACTACGCTGGGGGACTCTTGACCCATGACAATTTCATTGAGATGAAGTTATTATGATGCATGCAGGGTTCCTGTAATAAATATATATATATATAGATATATACAAAACAAATAAATAAGTAAAAATAAATAATACACGTTGAAAAATACAAGTAAAGATGGTATGTGGTTTTTTTTTTTAGCAGTCAAACGGCTATTTGTGATATATCCATGTTTGTGATAGTAGTGCTGTTTATGTCCTAAAGTACTGCAGTGTGACACATAGTGCATGCTAATATGTCTCCTGTTTTTACAGCGTGTATTCAGGACACCAGTCTGTTCTAATTCCTCCCTCAGAGTTAGAAATCAATCCTGCGTTGTGGCTTCTTGCTGTGAGTCAGTACAAAGTGAGAGACACTTTCTGTTCTTATTCTGTCATGGAGCTCTGCACTAAAGGGCTTGGCTTACAGACTGAATCCTTAAAGGTAAACAATGTCATCACTTGGCGTGAATCTCAATCATGATTGAGTGAATTACCATATATATGTTTAAGTTGGTGGTTACTAAAATTGTTATAGTTGTCAGTTTAGAATCCTTTTTAAAATACCTGTAACATGTATTTATTATTGGTTCTCCACGCATATATATCTATAATGCTAGGTGCCTGGATAATTAAAGGAACACCATAGTCACCTAAATTACTTTAGCTAAATAAAGCAGTGTTAGTGTATAGATCATTCCCCTGTAATTTCACTGCTCAATTCACTGTCATTTAGGAGTTAAATCACTTTGTTTCTGTTTATGCAGCCCTAGCCACACCTCCCCTGGCTATGACTGACAGAGCCTGCATGAAAAAAACAAAAAACTGGTTTCACTTTCAAACAGATGTAATTTACCTTAAATAATTGTATCTCAATCTCTAAATTGAACTTTAATCACATACAGGAGGCTCTTGCAGGGTCTAGCAAGCTATTAACATAGCAGGGGAAAAGAAAATCTTAATTAAACGGAATTTGCAATAAAGAAAGCCTAAATAGGGCTCTCTTTACAGGAAGTGTTTATGGAAAGCTGTGCAAGTCACATGCAGGGAGGTGTGACTAGGGTTCATAAGCAAAGGGATTTAACTCCTAAATGGCAGAGGATTGAGCAGTGAGGCTACAGGGGCATGTTCTATGCACCAAAACTGCTTCATTAAGCTAAAGTTGTTCAGGTGACTATCGTGTCCCTTTAAAATAACAAATATAAGAGTAAAACACATTAGAACCTCAAAAACAAAAAGAGCAAACCGTAATAAATCCTCAAAACAAGAGCAAAGCAAATCAAAATAGCAGCTTTTAAAGTAACCAAGCATGATGGTTGCACTTTAAATGTATTTTGTGGCTAAAACAGAAATTGCCGGCCTTTGCATATATCATGCACATCACAAATTTAAATCCCCTCATTTTATTATAGCAAATGAAATAATGCCTTGTAAATGATAAGTATTTTTGCAGATATATTAAAATGTAACCTGTTTTGCCAGGAAAAAAAGGCTTATCATGCATTATTACTTGCATGCCATGGAATTACAGACACAGTTATATGCATGAAATTTAATATATTCTGCCATCGTATGAGCTGTTTTTCAATTCTAACCATTAAGGAAATGGGAATGTGGTTAGTGAAATCATTAGCTGGCCACTAATCAGAGACGTTTGAGTGAGTCTTTAATATAGGGAGGCACAGAGCCAAAGTTTACAAGGTACTGAGTTCTAGAGAAATGGGACAGAGAGTTCTAGAGAAACATTTCCTGCGTCAAATTGGAAGATATTGTTAGAGGAGGCAGATGGTAAAACGAAACAGGATATAGGTAAATGAATGGGAGAGAAAAAAATCAAAATGGCGGCCAATGTTATTCTTGTGCCAAAAGCTGATGCAAACTCTTTTCAGGTTGAACAGCAATTTGTAATATAGCAATAGTTATAGTGAAGTCATAGATTCAAGTGTTGCATTAACTTTGAAGAAATATATGCTTTAATGAGAACTGCTGACTAAAATTCAGCTCTTCTGTATAAACAATTTATATTTGAAAAGTAATAATAGAACATTCTTTACTTTTACAAAATACGGTGGAACGTTCCATCTTGATGAACCACAGCTATGCTTTTGCTACATTGTTTGCTGCCTAAATCTTCTTTTGGGAGATACACAAAGTGTAAAACATAAATTGAGCTGCTACTAGATGTGCACACATTTCAGTAAAAGTGTATTCGTAAATTATGTGTTTTAAGTGAAAGTAATATTGTATGTGACCGTTATAAAAGAAGAAAAACAGATTTGTTAAAAATAATTTATAAATTAATTTATAAAATGTGTGATGTCATAGAAGCAAGCTTTATGAATTTAGTAAATATAGTTTTCAGGTAAATGCATGAAGCAAGCAACATTATAGCTGATGATAACTATCCTGACTTTATAAGGCTAGCTAGATATTTTATATGGTCAGATATGTTAAATTCCTGCTGAACTAGCTCTGCTTGTGAACTGTTTAAACTTGGGTAAATGTTTGCACCTTCCTGAGTTTCTAGATTGTAGATATATAGTTTTTAGTTTATGTATATACATACGGTAATTTGTTTGCTGGCACCCCACTTTAGTTTAGTTTTTCAATTGTTTATCTGTTGTTTATTTACCACCACTGTATTTTATCAGGTATGGCAGCATATTAAAAACATTTTTTTTATCTTTAAATAGTTTGTGTATATCTGGTCCCTTGTTGCTGTTATAATAGCATCTAATAATATATATTCAATAGCATATACAGGTTTATTTGGCACACCTACATAATCCAGGGTGGGAGCCCTTTTTAATTCAAAATCAGCTTTAAAAATGTATAGCACATATAAATCTATTGGATTTTGGTCAATGCTGATTCAATAGCATGATGCAGCTCCTACGTACTTCTCAGCCATACATATGGGTTTTGAATCCCCCCACCTCATACCAAGGGTGCTTTATTGGACTTCGATCTGGGTGCTGTGTTACCATTTAAGTGAACTGAAGTCTCTCATCTTTATGGAATCTTCTTAAGATAATGTGTGCTTAGTGGTAGTGGCGCGTAACATTTGTCAACCTGGGAGTATCCATTTTAATTTGTGGAAATATATTGCACCCTACAGACTGATGAGTGCAAATGCTCACATACAAGGCTTAAGTCTAGGTAGTAGGACTTAAATGATGATCTGATTATATGAAGAGGTCTGGTGGATGCCAAGTAAACATTCTGAAATTGATTACATCACCGGTCTGCATAATGTATGCCAGGATGGGATTTACATTACATTCTGTACATTCTAACTGTTATAGTTGCATGTTTCAGAAGAAATCTGTTTGTTAGACCAAGTCATCTTCATCTGTTAACCAATTTCAGTGTTGATTTGTTCAGTACATTTCAGTGACTCTTTTTCAAAGATGCATTTTTGTATTACATAAAACAAGTATTACATTTATGTATTGGTTTTCTATTTTGTTATACCTAAATATGCAACAAAAACATTTGAATTTTTTTTTTTTTTTTTAATTAAATTTCACAGGCAAGAGGGCTAGATCTGTCTAGAGTACGGACTTGTGTTGTAGTGGCCGAAGAACGTCCACGAATATCTCTCACCCAGTCTTTTTCAAAACTATTTAAAGATCTGGGTCTCCATCCAAGGGCCGTAAGCACATCGTTTGGCTGTCGTGTTAATCTAGCCATATGTTTGCAGGTACAATTTAGTTTATTATTTTATTAATGATTAAAAATCACACTTTATCACACACATAAAAGTGTGATAAAGTAGAGTTATTCCTTCATTTTTCATCTTTAGATCTATTCTTTAAAGTCTTCATATCCTCCTCAATGTTTTTTGCAGTTTGTCTAATGAATGCACAGTAAGTCTATTGACTACAAATGTGTCTTAGTCTAAAACAAAATCAATTACATAATTTCTCTATACTAAATCTTAAAAGGAAGATCAGTTTTTATGAGTAATTATGGTATGATATGTTTATGGGCCTGTGAAAGCTTCAAGGCTAATCAGATCAATCACCAAGCTGCTTCACACTGTGAATTATTGCTTTATTATGTAAATAGCCCAAATCTGTTATGGGTGCTACAGACCTTTTTTGTTCTGATGGCATTATCTACTTAGTAACATGCATTTCGTATTTCTCTCCATGCTGCAATCAGCAATTATTTGGAACAAACTAAATTTTTTTACAATTTAGACCAAGTTAAACAAATTACAAAAAATCGCTCCTGTATTGTTACTACTCCGCTGTGTTGACCTAAGATGTATAATGCTTGTGCTCTCATCACTCCTTGATAATATACTGTTTGGTTAATAACCCCAATATCTTTAATATATATAAATACATTTTAAAGGTGTATCATGAACCCCATGGTGCCTCTGAGGCTTCCCAAGGCCTGGTTATAGCTGTGAATATCTTCTTAATAATATGTTTAGTTGACAACTTAAAGGGGATGCCTTCGTTCGGTTTAGTGATCTACATGTTTGGAGAAGCCATTAGGAAGAATCGAACACTCACACCCAATGAATCAAGATATTCTTTTTTTACATAACTTACAAACTCTAATATTTGTGATCTTCTTGGTATACTTACCAGCCATGAAGCTAAGCACTACATTTTTGGAGTATTTTTACTTTGGCTAGTACAATTTAACACATGGTCAGAACTGTCTATACTGGTAAAAAAAGGCATCATACTTTTCTGACTATTGGCAAATAATTAAAATAAAAATATACAAGCAAAAGGATGATTTTTCCTTTAACCCCTTAAGGACCAAACTTCTGGAATAAAAGGGAATCGTGACATGTCACACGTCATGTGTCCTTAACCCCTTAAGGACACATAATATGTGTGACATGTCATGATTCCCTTTTATTCCAGAAGTTTGGTCCTTAAGGGGTTAAAAAGGTCTTCGTAAATGTATTGATATTGAATCCTTTGTGTTTGTGTCTTTGAATTCATATTTAATTAGCATTTTTTCTTGTTTCGATAGTTTTGTATTCTTTTAATGTTATTTGAAAAAGTATTTTCTAATTGTGTCTAATTGTTCAACTGTACCATTCTGATTTTTTTCAAGGCAGTGTAGGACAGCCGTTTCCTTCTATAACGGAACAACTGATTAAAATATATAACCCTTCCCCATATCTCTGTACGAGGTGAAAGCAGCAAAGTCAATAAGCTGAGGTCCATAATGGCAGCCTCCCAAGCTAATCTAGGTGGAAGAGCTAAATGAATCTCATTTCTGTGTATTCCTGTCTAAATATATTGGATTTTTTTTCTGCTTCATTTCACTGAATACTTTTCTTACCCAGCCAGCACAAAAATGAAATTAGAAGATCACATTTGAGTTTTGAAGTTCCTGTGGGACTGGAATAGGACACACACACACACTGATCTTGCTTGCACAGGGAATTAGTCAATGAGGTGTTTTAAACTCTGATCTACTTAGAAAGCTACTCAGAAACATTTCTTGATGATCTATTCTCAGCAAAAAGAAAAAAAAAAAAACGTTAAAGGAACACTATAGTCACCTAAATTACTTTAGCTAAATAAAGCAGTTTTAGGGTATAGATTATTCCCCTGCAATTTCACTGCTCAATTCACTGTCATTTAGGAGTTAAATCACTTTGTTTCTGTTTATGCAGCCCTAGCCACACCTCCCATGGCTATGATTGACAGAGCCTGCATGAAAAAAAAAACTGGTTTCACTTTCAAACAGATGTAATTTACCTTAAATAATTGTATCTCAATCTCTAAATTGAACTTTAATCACATACAGGAGGCTCTTGCAGGGTCTAGCAAGCTATTAACATAGCAGGGGATAAGAAAATCTTAATTAAACAGAATTTGCAATAAAGAAAGCCTAAATAGGGCTCTCTTTACAGGAAGTGTTTATGGAAGGCTGTGCAAGTCACGTGCAGGGAGGTGTGACTAGGGTTCATAAACAAAGGGATTTAACTCCTAAATGGCAGAGGATTGAGCAGTGAGGCTACACGGGCATATTCTATACACCAAAACTGCTTCATTAAGCTAAAGTTGTTCTGGTGACTATAGTGTCCCTTTAAAGTGACAGCATAAAACTATAAATAACTCATTAAACCTAAACTGCAATCTTTGGTTATTAAACAAGTGTGGAAAAGTAAAATAGCTCTTTAAAATTGATGCAGGAGTTCCTTTATTGCAGTAAAATGAACATTGTTTTACCACAAAAAGTATTAAAAGGAATCCATGATTGAGATATTTGCAAGGGTGAGGAATAGAGTGAGGTAACTATAAAACACAATTGAAACCGCAGCACTTCCCTCGTCCTATAATGCACTTTGAGTCTCTGGGGGATTGAGCCTCTTCTTCCAAATTCACATATGAGCACATGTAACGTCAGACTTTCCATCCATAATGCTGCATGAAAATATGGGATCAAGGTATTTTTTTACACACTAGCGTGCACAGCAAATTTTGCTTAAAAACAATAATTTAGCTAAAAGAAGTAAAAAAAAATACACAATTTTACAAACATAACTCGCTATTCCCAGCTCACGCAAAAGTACCCGGACATATGTAGACAGGGGGCACAAAGGGCAGTTTGACCCTGCATTAGGGTGTGCCTATGTACACTTGGCACCCTCCTCTTCCTCCCGCACAAAGCTATGTTTAAACTTGTTTATGGTGTAAAAAAACATGTTTAGAAAAGCACTATAATCCACAGTAACTTTTAGTGAGCTGTTCTACAAAACACTAGCTGGAGCAATACCTCGTTAACTCTTATATTTGAGTAGGAGCCAATTCAGACCCTGCACACTATATGCACTGCTTCTCGAGTCTGTTCCTTTAGAGGATCATGTACAAGGTTTAGCTGCACAAAGGTGCTTCTTTGAAGTACCAGTCAATTCTAAAACAAATGCCTTGGTCTAGCAAGTTAATTTGCTTTAATATTAGACCAGAACATCTTCTCCACAGTCAACTAAGTCACCTATTTCCATCACGATGTAGATAACTGGGGATCATTTTATTTTTTTGTGATAAATATGCCAGGAACAAATGTCTAGTTTTTTTAGGCCTTCAACTTCTCTAGTAGTTATTTTATCAGCTTAACCTTATTGGATTTAACAAGCATTTTGACACATTAATAAAAGTTATCCACCTGTCTTATTCATACCTTCTGGCTCTAGAGATGTACCGTATTTATCGGCGTATAACACGCACCGGCGTATAACACGCACCTCATTTTAAGAAGTAAATTCCATGAAATTTCCCTTCCTCCCATAGTATCCCCCCCCCCCTCATCCCATAGTGCCCCCCCCTTTCCATAGTATTCTCCCCCCCTCCCATAGTATTCTCCCCCCCTCCCATAGTATTCTCCACCCCCTCCCATAGTGTTCCCCCCCTCCCATAGTGTCCCCCCTCATCACATAGTGTCCCCCCCTTTCCATAGTATTCTCCCCCCCTCCCATAGTATTCTCCCCCCTCCCATAGTGTTCTCCCCCCTCATCACATAGTGTTCCCCCCTTTTCCATAGTATTCTCCCCCCCATAGTATTCTCCCCCCCAAAGTGTTCTCCCCCTCCCATAGTGTCCCCCCCTCATCCAATAGTGTCCCCCCTTTCCATAGTATTCTCCCCCCATAGTGTTCTCCCCCCTCCCATAGTGCCCCCCCCTCATCCTATAGTGTCCCCCCCCCTTTCCATAGTATTCCCCCCCCCTCCCATAGTGTCCCCCCCCCATAGTGTCCCCCCCTCCCATAGTGTTCTCCCCCCTCCCATAGTGTCCCCCCCTCCCATAGTGTTCTCCCCCCTCCCATAGTGTCCCCCCCTCCCTCCCTCCCATAGTGTCCCCCCCTCCCCTTGTCCCATATTTACTTACCTGTCTTGAAGCGCGGGCCGGCTTCACAGCGCGCACCGCAGTACAGGAACTTCAATTTCAGGTTCCGGTTTCCGGCGGGACTGAAAGGAAGTGTGCACACTTCCTTTCAGTCCCACCTGAAATTGAAGTTCCAGTACCACGGTGCGCGCTGAACACTGGCCCACGCTTCAAGACAGGTAAGTAAATATGGTATATCGGCGTATAACACGCACCCATCATTTGCCCCCTATTTTCAGGGAGAAAAAGTGCATGTTATACGCCGATAAATACGGTATATAAAGTTTGTTTGATTATTATTATTTCTTGTCATGCAAGAAGTAGTTAATATGTCACAATTATTTTTCATAATACTCTATTTGTTTGCTTACTCTATAGTGCTCAGTGGGTTTTAGCCAAACAGTGTTTCTCTGTGACCAATCGCCTACCTGTCCAGTAAATCTAGCACAGAACAGGACCATTCAGATCTGTCTTATTTGATCCCAAAAAAAGAGCAACTCATTTTAATCTGTTTTTGAAGTAACTGTTATCAGTATGACACAATGAAGCCATTAGATCAGACTGCACAGAGGTAAACGTTTATTTATCAAACAGTAGGTATGAATTCACAATCAACTTAATTTTAGGCCAAAATAGCACCGTTGTAAAAATCTCTTTGTCAGGCTTTTTTTTGTTAGTTCTTTTTAGTTAGATTTTTTGTACAAATTGTGCAAATTTCTGTTTTGTGAATAAATCCCATAGTAATTTAATATTAGCAGATGATACCCGTAGTATTTTTTACATTTTTTTTAAAAATGTTTTATGAATAGCTGGCAAAGAAGGTATAAAATAATGTCATTTGTGGTATTTGCTTGGGATTACTGTTGTGGAAAATCATAGTGGTTATGGTAAAGTCCAAACCCATCTGAAAATGTAAAGAGAGTGAGTGCAATTTATATCATTATTTTCCCGTGGTTACCACAGAAAATTATTACTGAAATAGAAATTTCATACATATATAAAATGGAACCAACCACAGCATAGATTAATAATTCATCCTAAATCCTGGCAGACCCTTAACAATATGTTCCAAGCTTTGTGCTTACTGTCTCTGGTGTTTTTGATATCTGTCTTAAAGTGACAATACCAAGTTTCTGAAACTAGATACTAATTAAGGAATCAACTAATAAAGCACAAGAAAAATAAAATATATGTTAACAAATAATTTCTACCTTTTAGTTCTGGTAGTAATTTACTAAGCTCCATAACATCACAAATATATTTACAAGTAAGAACTAATTTGGGAAGTTGGCCGATCTTATTTTCGAAATACACAGTAATCTGACTCTTTTAACACTCTTTTTGGAGCAGTGTTTTCCATGTGCATTCTTATTTGCTATTTATCACAGTAGCCATTGCCGGATTAACATCGGGGTGGGGTTGAACCCGACCACTCTGCTCACACTGCTGGGTAACCTGAAAAAAGGCAAATTGGGGGGGCTCAGACGGAACATGTATTTCTAAGTAGAGGTGCTGCTCTAAAGACCAAAATATGTACAAAATACAGATTAGACAACAGTGCACACACACAAAAAAAAGTTTACATTTTACAAGGCTACTTAAAATCAATATCTTGGCAAACAAATATGGGGATTCTGTTACACCATGTGGCTATATTGTGTTAAGCCCACCACTACATCACAAATCAGTCGTGCACAATTTTAACATGGAAGATTAACATAACTGCAAAAGCAGCCACTTAAACTGCTTCTAGAGAGTCTCCTTAATCCATGCTTTCCTGTGGTCCCCTCCAAAGGGTGATGGGTGGGGTGCTCATCCCAATAGGAAACGTATCTGGATTCCAAATCTACACAGGAAAAGGGAATTGGGGGGATCGGACGACACCCGAAACATGTATTTCTAAGTAGTGGTGCTGCCGTAAAGATCCTGGACTGGCAAATATGTGTGGAACATTGCATGTATTAAACTTTATCCAAGACACTTGCCGAGGAATATCGATGGATTCTTTTGTAAAGAACACATTTCTTAAGAATAATACCAGGAGTCCAGGGAGTACACTGGGGCATATCCAATATGTGTATTTATCATATTGACCTCTTAAAAGAATCACAATAGCGCTTGATAGAGCATTAAATGAATAAAGGATAGCAGCCTAGCAATGCAAAGAAAGATGCATAAACTCTATAACTATACTAGGAGTCGCATTATAAACTGTATAAAACAGTTCATAGCAAATAGTTTATGAACACTCTAATAAAGCATATTGCAAGGCTTCTATGATCGTGGATTAGGCTATTGGTTAGACAAGGCACTTAGTCCACAGTCCAGTGGGCACCACAACCTGTAGGGAGGGGCCACACCACAACAGGCTCCACAGCTGCTCACACACCCCACTTGTGATGCTTCATTGTATGCTGATGGAACTCGTAGAGTCTTTCCTATGCATCCCAGGTGACCCAACAGCATAGTTGGCATCCTGAAGCTGGAGCAGTCCATGAGCTTCCCCCCTTTTTAAGAACTCACGGGCCTCAAGCCCCCATGCTCCAATTATCTGTCCGGGCACTGACTTAGAGACCACCAGAGCCTCCACTGCTCCTCACGACATTCCCGCCACTTTGCCGATATAGGCTCCGTCAGATCCCATGACCACCGCACCGTCAAGAGCCTCAACTTCCTCTGCACAGGAAGGCTCACAGAATAGTGGTCTGTCCGCTTCAAGCCTCCACACCATGCCCAGTTGTGAAGGCAGCTCGGGTCCCATATGTATGCAAATAGTAGAGGGGTTTCAAGGCTGCATCACATAGCACACACCACACTCTGTGAAGAGCTGCCAGTCAGCCAAGACAGAGATTGGATAAGCAGGCGGGTCAACATAGTTGAACATATTTGCATGGACCAGTATGAAATCTCCCAGTTTGGGGCGGGGTGCAGCTGCCGTGGCTGTTCAGAACTGTAAGAGCCAGTCCGTTAGGCTCAGTACAGTAGATATTGTGTTCTGTATCCTTGCTCTAGGGCTCCATCAACACTCTGGCTCACCCTCGAAGCCTGAGAGCCTGTAGATGTATCTCTGTTATCGTGCACAGTCCTATATTTCTTATATATAGGCCTTTAGATCTCTCATGACGTGCTAGGCCTTGGGTCCAATAGCTTGTGTTTTTAATAGTAATCTTCAAAATAAGAGAATCATCATGTCCCATAAGACATGGCACAAAGAACACCGTCTAACATCGGTTTGTATGAGTTTTCCCGTTGAGCAGAAAAGGGGCAGATTAAACATATTAATGCATTATCTACCGGTATGCGTTTCAATTTCCATATAAACTGTTCTCATAACTTAATCATGCGAATGTATCACTTACCATTTTCCTAGTCATTTGTTGTGAAGCTATTCTTTTTGTTTGTTGTAAGTCATATACAGTAATTTAAATAAAAATGTTCAAAATCATGTGTATGTGAGGAAAGTACTAAATAATGTATGTTACAATCAACTCACACCACAGTTTCTTGTCTAATTGGGAGCTAAGCCTTCAGCTGTACCAGTTTTTATTAACTTAGTTATGCATACTTTCTACCACATTATGTTAGTGTTGGGGGGAATATTTTAACTTTATAAATAAAAGATAATTTGTTAATTTTAGAATTAATGTCAATATATTTAATTTAATTCAGTATTTATTTATTTTTTGCAAATTATCAATCTGTCGCTGAAAATAAAATTTAAAGAAAGTAATTAAAACAACAGCACAGGTCTTAACTAACGTACCGTTCTAAGCATTTGAACTGTTCAGGAGATCGATTACTATAATTCTGACTTTATGCTCGTTGAATGGAGGCGCATGACACCTCCTTCCATTTATTTTAAGCATAAACATAACTAAGAAAGTTGGTAGGTCCTTCCCTTAGAGATATTGCCCGTTTTCTTAATTGATGGTAAAGAACTGGAAAGAATTGGGTATAATAAGGGTTTTATAGCAAAGGAGCAAAACGATTCATACACCCAAAATAAAGTAAATGTGATTTATCGGAATCCGTATAACTAATTGCAAATTCTTCAAATCCCCAACCCCTTCAGCATTCTTCAAATCCCCAACAGATCTTTCAAAGAGAGGTTGAAAAATGCTTGGGGCAACCTAGCTGGTTCCTCTTGGCCACACCTAGTAAGTTCCAATTATATGAACCTTGCCCACACCTCTAGCACTGAATATTTTCGAGAATCCTATGTCAAGGGGTGCTGTAACATGTGTAAGATTTACATTATGTTGATTAATATACTTTCAAGTTGTTATTCGGGGAGAAAAAAGCATAGTAGGCATTGGCTCATCAGCTATTATGATCTATCTTTGCCATGATGCTCAGCTTCAACTAAGTAGTCCATAGTAGCTGAAGAGGCTAGCCATGACTATTTCAAAATTATCTTTCTCCAGTCGTATAAAAAAGCAGTCATACATTATCATGTTAATACAAGGAATATACTTATGAGTGGAAACTACCTGGCTTAACCCTACAACAGAAAAACACAAATGCAATGTGTTTCCGAACCCTTTGGTATTCAAATCATTTTAATCGTATAGTAACAAAAACACAGTTAAAGAGACACTATAAGCATTAGAACAACATTAGCTTAATGAAGCAGTTTTGGTGTATAGATCATGCCCCTGCCGTCTCATTTCTCGGCTCTCTGCCATTTAGGAGTTCAACCTCTTGGTTTATGCAGCCCTGGTCATACCTGGCTGAGACCTAATAAGCCTTCCTACACACTTCCTGTCAAGAGAGTTCAAATTTGTAACCTTTCTTTATTGCACAGTATGATTAATTCAGAATTTCTTATTTCTTGCTAGATCTTGCAATTGCCTCCGTGTGTAATTAAAGATTAACGGAGCAGGAGATAGGAACTTCTAAAGTAAACAAACTGTCCTATCACATCTGATTGAATATGAAACATTTTTTTATCGAGACTGTATGAGTCACAGCCAGGGTATATGTGACTAGGGCTGCATAAACAAATATAAAAGTGATTATTTGACTCCTAAATGTCAGTAAATTGAGCACCACAGAAGCATGATCTATACATCAACACAGCTGTGTTAGGCTAAAGTTGTTTTGGTGCTTGTAGTATCCCTGTAGTAAAATATTTGCCCTCCATGAAGGCGTTTCACATCTGTCATTGCTGCATTCCACATGTTTATTTGAAGTGTGTTCCAAACATCAAGTATAGCTTTGCATCAACTGTTCATAACTGTCTCTACTAAAACTGTAGACATTTCACCTTTTTGTTATTTTAACTTTTTACAAAGTAATTGTTTATTTTTTTTATTTCTCTTTTTTATTTTTTTTTATTTCTGTTTTTTTAACACCGTTTAAAAATTTGACATTGTTTTTGTTTTTACTCCCTGCTTCTGCCATTTCCCTTATCTCCCCCCATGTTCCTATTTCTTTTTTTCTTGTATATTTGTTCCTCCTGTTCTCTTCACCTGATCCCTCCTGCTCCTTCACTCATCCCCTTGCTATCCATGCTGCTGTAGCCTCACAGGCTGGGGAAACTGGCTGAGCAGGTAGGGGATTTTCATGTTCCCTAAATACCCACCTAGAGGGGGCAAATACGATATCATTGGCAGGCTATGTATCAAAGTGAAGTTATTTTGAAATAATACAAACGTAATGGTTGACTTCAAAGGTGGAAAAATCCCAGGAGCCAAATGTTCTTCATCCTGTGCCCTTCTTCTTCAGTCCCTCTTTTATTGATCTCATCATTTTTTGGTGTGTATGATTGTTTGATTGTATGGCAGAGCTTCACAGCAAAAAGAAAGAAAGAAACCCCTCTCAATAATCTGCATTTAAAGGAACAGTCCAAGCACTATAACCACTACACTTGTATATAGCAGTCATGGTGCCAGAAGTTCCAAACACCAGCTGAGGACTGCTCATTTGACGCTCTTAGCCAATGAGCACAATCCTGCCTTACCATGCTTAGCTCAGTAGAGCTAACTCTATGTAGAATCCTGGAAGCAGGGAATGTGGACCCAGCTAAATTGTCAGACTATTCTCATACGGTGTGACAAATTACCTTGGCACAGCTCCAGGGCACTTCTCACACCAAAACCCTACAGTGGACTGTAGTGGTTACGGTGCTTGGAGTGATAACATACATTTTAAATAAAAGCATATGTACTTGGAAAATAGTCTATGTAAGTAGGATTGTTTGGTCACATTCTAAATTAGATTTTCAGTTACATAACTGACTATTGATAGATATGCAATCTAAAATGTCCAAAAATACTTTTTGGTCCTCTATGGCCATTTGTCCATATGTCCTAGGCCTAGGTCATTAAATACAATTATGCACATTTATTTGCCTTTTTTATTCAACACAACTAGACATGTTTCTATAGACAGTGTTATTGAAGCTGTCTTTAGTACACTAATAAAACATGTTTGAATCCCATTTGTTTCAAAAATGGTAAAACCTTCACTTGGGATTATTCAATAAACTTTTTTCTTTTTTTTTTTTTACATTGTGAATTCATTAGGGATTTTCCAGTTGAATACCAAAATACTCAAACTGGGAAACATCATTTTTGTTGTGAAAGGGACACTTTAGGCACCCAGACCACATCATCTAATTGAAGTAGTCTGGGTGCCATCTCTTTGAAGTGGTGTGGGTGCTGTGTCTCTGTCCCCTTAACCCTGCAATGTAAAACAGAGAAAATGCAATGTTAACATTGCAGGGTTAAGACTGCCGGCCACTAGAGGTGCTTCCTGCAAAAACAATGCTGGATGTTTTTACACTTTGCATGAGGATGTCCAGTGTGTTGAACAAAAACCATAGGAAATCATTGAGTTGATGCTTTCCTATGGGGAATGCATAAAGTGCGTGCGGTTCCCCCCAATCGATTGATGTCGGAGGAAGAGCATGACCAAGGATCAGGAATCAGGTAAGTGTTTAAAGGATTATTTAACCCTTCACATGGTGAGAGGGACACTATAGATTTCGGAATACAGCTATGTATTCCAAAAAAAGTATAGTGTTCCTTTAAATGGGCAATTCCCTGGCAAATTTCTGACAGTTCACATTTTGGTGAATAAGCAAGGCTCTATCTTGTAGTAATTTAATGTTCTAATTTAGGTAGATGTATATTTAATAAATTCACCAACAAGTGCATAATTTATACCTATGTATCCGAAGTTCTCTCCCTCTACACAGTGTAAATGGAGAAGCTGTGGAAGTGGAAAAGTAGATGTAGAAACTGCACACAATTCTGCAAAAACACCCCCCAACGTTGCAAAAGGCATTACACTATTCTAAGCACATATGTGTACACTGAAGTTTTTGGTTGCTGCTGTGTCACTTTAAAACTGGGAGGCTGCAAGTGCATCCACTCTGTACCTCCAATTTGCAGTGCCCATAGCAAGACCCAAGAAGGTAAACTGAATGTACAGTTGAATTGCGTTTATTTTCGAGAAGTTTAGCTATTATATATTCTCTTTAAAATGGCAATAAGTCATTTTGACTATTTCCAAGCCTAAAAGCTTGATCACATGAGCAGACCATAGGAGCTATTGGTTTTAGGGCAAACTCTGTATTGAGTTTGCCTAAACAATTGTGTTGTGGGTCCTGTCCTTAATATACAGGTAACACGTTCCTAGCAAAAGTTGCCCCTCTTTTGTTGATGGTAACATACATATGCTTTTCATATAATTTTGTAGCTGTTAAATAGTATGCGTTTTGGCCTGGTTCTTTATAGCAAACCAGGTTTTATTGTATCACTCAATTGAACAGATGATGATGGTGAGAAACAGTCATGTCAGATCTTTTCAAGAAACATAATCTTCTGTCAAGGGACAAAAGGCACAAAACCAAAAATATGTTTTTTTTAAATGTCTTGCATCTGCTTTCTCAAGACTCCATCATTTGCTTGTTTTTTGGGGGTTTTTTTTGGAAGAGGGGGTACGGGGGCAATGACTTCTGAGTCTAAGCAGTTTTTGAGAATGTCTTACATTCTATGAAACTGAAATGCATTTATTTAACAGCTTCTATATTACCATGTTCTTCATGCAGTTTTGTAAAGTATTGTATGTGAGGCATGAATCTATCCTCCTACCACTGTTCCTGTAGATGCAGTAGTTATAGTGCCTTTTTTGTAGAACTTTGCGCTTTTGATACAGATTTTGTGAGCCTCATAGTATCCTTTAGAACCCTGGTTAAACATCGCTTTATAGAGAAAGGTTTGCACAGTTCAGCCTTTTAGTGGTAACAAAGGGTCATAATAGTATGGCAGTCAAAAACATTTTGTTGTTGTTGTTGCACATAATACCCAACGAGTTCAGTGGACTTTAGCCATTATGGCCATTAATAGTTTTTTTTAGAAGAGTAAGATGATCTTAGTTTGAATCTGACGCTTCATCCTTAAAATGGCTATACTAAGCTTGGCATTTCAAGACCTGGCATTGTGCAACAAAATGTATCTAACTCCCTGGCACACACACACTGAACGCAGTACAATACGACCTGCAGAATTATTCCTTCAAAACAAACCAGCCATTAGAGGTCCTATATCAAAATTGAATGTCTCATTCATTCAACAGTGGCTGGGATGTACCAATCTGCAAATGTAAATGCGCAGAGCCTTCCATACTGGCATTTAGATCTGTAAGGATCTTGTGATGACAGCATGAAATAGCATTGGAGTTAACAATATAAATATGTTTTAATGTTTTTGCAAGAGTCATAGGGATTGGGAAAGGAATGATAAGGGAGATTGCAGAACTTTCTTTGACCTCTTTCCTCTGTCCTCCATTTTCTGCACTAGTATTCCATCATCCCTTCTTTGACCCTTCCTTTCTAATCCTGTAATGCGTTGGCTTCCATAGACATAAAACATAATTAGTTTTTTTTTTTTTTTTTTTCCTTCACTCTTGAGTAAATTGTACTATCTCTCTTTAACATTTTTCTAAGCCTCTTGTGGTGCATATCTTTGATATCTGACTTGCATCTATTCTTTGTCCCACTGTTAGCACATGATCGCTGATTCCTTTTAGTTGGCTGCCTGTAGCGATTCTACAAGGCTTACACATTTCTTAATCCTTTCTTGGTTTTTATTTTAATTTGAGACTTGCGTCCTTTCTACCTTAATCCTAGGTTATGATTTACTTGAATTACTTTAACATAACTGAATCTGGAGATTTAGTTTGGCACATAGTTGAAACGTCAGGGAAATATAGTCTGTAGCTAGAATTGTTCCTGTTATTTAATACTTAGAAAAAATATGTTTGTCCATGGATTTCTCTCCATTGAAGTCAGTTCATGTCATATTTTGTGTTAAATTATTTGGCTAAAAGGGAACACTGTTTCTGGATCCAAAATGTAAACCTAAGTCCTACAATTTAATTCTTTGAGAAATACGAATATTCCAATATACCACAAATCCAACAAAATAGTTTAAACCTTAAAAAAGACTTCTAGAATGTTATCTAAATATATTTTGGGGTTAATCCAATTTCTAGTGCTAATTATGGAATGCTTTGTTTTAGGGAACATCTGGACCAGATCCTACGACTGTGTATGTTGATATGAGGGCTTTACGACATGACCGGTAAGTGGACTTTTTGTATGTTAAATTTTTTTAAAATTTTTATTTAAATTTTTAATAATTTCAAGTACCTTCTTTACATTCCTTATGTTATGTGTTTAATTCTCATACAAAACAGTTAATCACTTTACTACTTTCTGTTTTGGAGCCTTTCAGTACTATTAAATACCTCCTCCCCATTTCTTTTGTCTTAGTATAGTAGGGTACCTGAACATTTTTTTCAATCAGTTCGGGAGACTAATAGCATTATTTTTTCTACCCAATATAGAAGTATACAAGAATACTTTTTCCCATTACAGAAGAGTGCTGGGATCTTTGTTATCCTGCTTAGGTTAATACTGGAATATAAAGTAACAAACTAAAGATGCTAAATAGCTCGATAAAATAATTATTGATGTGTCATTCACAGAATGTATCAATTTCCAAATTGGAAGCTTATTATTTGCACTGCATTAACATAGAAGAACATTGGCCACATGTGGAAACTTCAAGACGCAATACACTGCTTCGAATATGTAAAATAAGTGGTATCCACACTTTAAAAGAAAAGAAAGCAAAACAGAGCACAGGTTCCTCTGGTGGTTTAAATAGGACAGGAACTGGCTAACCAGTAGCACCCTCACCTTCAAGCACGTAGACAAATTACTTGGAAGACGTGGTTAAAATATAATTCTAGGTATATATTTATTGCAGATCAAGTTAAAAAAGCACACACCTATGTCTTATTCAGTTTATACTGTAATGTTATCATTTTTTGTGGGTAACTATGGTGACCCATAAAAAAATTACAGTATAAATTGAATAAGACATAGGTGTGTGCTTTCATCTGGATGGAATCAGACACCTTTCATTGCCGCCTTAATCAATAAACGTAAACATGGTTTGAAACATTCTATGATGTTTTCACAGAAGATTTGCTTGTTATTCACCCATGAATGGTGGATATTTTGAATTATGTTATTATTATATATCACTACACATTTAATAGACACCATTGCAGGTGTTGGGGTTGTTTAATCAGAACGAGTGACAGTTCCCTTAGCTCCCTTATTAGCTTTTCAACTGCTGTTTACATTTTGATTGTAAGCTAAGCGGCTATCTAGCGTGAAACAGCTCACAGCAGCGTATTAGTCAGCATGTATTGTAATGTTGTTTTCCCTTAACGGAATAGACCTTAATAAATGCTAGCAATAATAACTATAATACTATATTGTTTTGATGTTATTGCTATCCATCCCCTGTATATATATTACAATATCTGCATGTTAGTTTAGTGGCCTGCTAGCTTGCGGTCTATGCATTAATGGGGCACTGTCTAACGTCCTGCTCATCATACTTAGCCACACTGCTCCTACCTAAGAGTAGCTGAGTACTGTATAGGAGGCATTAAGCAAGTTCATTTTCGCAGCGCAGTAGCACAGTGGAGTTCAGTGTCCCAATGGTCTGTATAAATGTTTAACTAGAACAGCTGCACTTACACGTGCATACCAATGCCATTGTTATACTTGGACAGTTGAATTCAGCATAGCAACTTGAGACCCACTTTATTCAGCAGTCCCTCTTGTTGAATACAACTACCTAACCTATCGTAATATTACATGACTACTTAACCTGCTTAGTTTACAAACGTAACATTTCAACAATCTCTTATCTCACCTAGATAGGCCACTACTACTTAGCTAAGATTTTTATAACTGTCTAGGCTAGGATAATGTACCCGAGTGTGTTAAGTTTAACTACCTTGAATCTTGATTTACTTCTATTGTTTTACATATAAAAAAAAGAGGCTGTCATACACTGGAGTTGGTGTACCATTGCACCTTCAAATGATGCTTATTTGCTAACACTCCTTTCTCTTCTGTAACGTTTCTTTACTGCCTCAATAAAAGAAAGATTGACAAAAAAAACAAGTTTAGTGGCCTCGTGCTAGTTTTATACCCATATAATGTGTGTGGACTTAAAGAATTTAATTATGTGAGGTATTTGAGGTTTCAAAACTAAAGCCATGTGAATCTGCTGTGGTATGCCACAGCATACATGTCCTGAGTTGATGGACTGATCTGTTTTGCAAATAATAGTGCTCTAACTTAATTCCAGCTGTCTATTGATTTCCTTGTTGTTACACCATCCAGGCATATAAACTGAGGCCCTAGTTATGGAAAGTGTTTGCCATGGTTGCCTCCACCAGTGGTGTATCCTGGTTTTGTGCTGCCCTAGGCAGGACAAAACTCAGGTGCCCCCCGCCACCCCCACCCAACCCTTCCCCCGCCCCGCTTTCTAAATACACACACACACACACACACACACACACACACACATTCACTGACAGATACGCATACATTAGCTAACAGAAACACACACACTCACTAACAGACACACACACACAGTCAGACACACACACACACATACTAACAGACACACTCACTCACTAACAGACACACACAGTCAGACACACACACACACTCACTAACACACACTCACTCACTAACAGACACACACAAACACACACACACAGACACACTCACTAACAGACACATACAGACACACACACTAAAAGACACATACACACACTAACAGACACACACACTCACTAACAGACACACACACACTCACTCACATTAGCACTTTTTTTTATTTAACCCCCCCCCAGCCTCCTTACCTTTGGGAATGCTGGGTTCTCTTTCTCCCTGGTGTCTAGTGGGACTGCTGGGCGGGCGGCGCTGGCGGGCGGCTGGCGAGGGAGCACTTCCCCATAGCTGTCTGCTCAGCTCCCTCGCGCGCCGCAGAGTGATGCCGGGAACCGGAATATGACGTCATATTCCGGCTCCCAGACTCACTCTGCGGTGCGCGAGGGAGCTGAGCAGACAGCTCAGAGATAGTGCTCCCTCGCCAGCAGCCCAGCATGTCAGTTAGCCGCAAGGTTAACAAGACATTTGCCCTGGGTATTTGGGGGCGGCTTTTTTTGCTGCCCCCTGGAAAATGCCGCCCAAGGCAAATGCCTTGTTTGCCTCACGGCTAAAACGTCCCTGGCCTCCACCTGTGTTCCATTATTGAGACTAAGAACAGAAAGACATATGTTGTCTGTGCTTTGCTCTGTTAAAAACACCTGCTCCACTTAATCTATCACTCTTTCTCTACATTAGAGACAGGAGAAATTTTACATGAAGTGCCTTGGCTGGGGAGCTGTTCCTAGGTCAAAATAGACCTTGGGCTTAAGCCCAAAACTTGGTGACACTTCCCCAAAGTCCCCTCCAAACTCTAACCCTCTAATGCCTGGAAAATACACATCTTCACATACTCACAGTTAAATAGTTAGACATACACATTCATAGAAGTATACATACCGCCATAAATACACACACAAGCACACACCAACATGGAAACTTAGGCTAACAGATGTTTAGTATGTATATTTTTTTAAATTGTTTATTTTTTCACTCTGCACACAAGTAACACAGCGAGTGGGCTATCGCCCCTCTATGTAGGAAAACAATTGACGCAGTATAGACATTGACTTCAACATGGTAACATGCAGAGTGACGTTTTGTATTTTAGAAACTAGATATTTCAGTGCAGTACAGCGATGCAATCCCTCTGGGGCACAATAGTTAGTCTCATATGGTGATATCTTGGCGCGACGGGGCTTAGGCGCCTCAGGTGGTCACCCCCCCAAGGGATGAATATCTCTGGTTTTTTTTTATATTTCAGATGTGTACGTGCCTTGTATAGTTTTCCTAATATTTCTATATTTCAGGCCATGAAACATACACTAGTCATCATAAATATCTTGTGCTATCCTATTAAACTCCCTGTGACCCCCCCTCCCCACCTGAATTCCCATTCCTCCCCCACCCCCCTGACACTTGTTAAATTCATTATATATTCTTATCTATTGCTTTACTTTGCCCATTTACTTTTGGAGAGAGAGAGAGCCTCTTATGCCCATTGTATTTTTTCTATAGTTTCTTATTCTGTTTTTTTCTGCCCGTTTAGGGGTTGAGATCGTTATCTTCTTTTAGTTTCCTCCCTCCTCTTTTATGGCCCTCGACTCGTTTAGTCCAGGCGTTGGCTATGCCTGATTTAACTATTGCGTGAATCAGATGGGAGGAAAGTAATCATGACGGTATTTATTAGGTTATCATTTCCATGTTACATATCCATGTATCCCAGTCTTCTGTTTCTGTATATATGTTTCCTAAGTTCACCAGGATACCCCTTTCCATTCTTGCTTGCCATATGACTTGTGATATTAATTCTTGAGTGCGTGGAATTATCCTTGTTTTCCAGTTTCATGCTAGCAGTAGTTTAACTGATATAATTATATTTAGAGTTATTATCAATATTTTTTTTGTCATTTTTGGCCAGTGCACGTTTAGTAGAATCACTTCTGGCTTAAAGACTAATTTTATTTCCTTTATTAGGTATACTACATTGGTTACATCTTTCCAGAATTTATTTATAGGTTATGCACTGCCACCAAACATAAATTAAATTGCCTTCATTAATATTGCATTTCCAGCATCTGTCTGATGACTCTGGGAAAATTTTCTTTAAACGTTTCGGTGTTAGGCACCATCTGTTTGAGAGTTTAAATTGGGTTTCTGTAAGATTTAAGCAGTGTACATGTTTATTTAGAAAGCTTATTCACTCTTCTTCTTCTATTTGTACTTGTAGTTCTTTTTCCCATTTATTAATAAGCTCTATCGGTTTAACGTGTCTCCACTTGAATATAACTTTAGCGCATTTTGCCATTAGGTTTTTATAGTTCTTTAATGCGAGAAGATGTTTGAGAATTGTAATTTTCTCCCCCTCATTTTGAAGGAGATATTCTGCTAAAATGCCCTTAATTCGCAGAAAGTTAAGTGTCCTTGGAGGGAATGTTGAATTCCTCCATAATTTGATTTAAGGTTTTAATTTTATGTTCCACCAGTATATTTTTGAATTCCCTTATTCCTCCTCCAGTCTTCAAAGTGTCTATTTTTATGTTGTCTAACATATCTGAAATACTAGAAAAAGGGAGCACATCTATTATACTGTTTCTGAGACCTATGTTGTTTGAGAATTTGTCCCACCAACTCGTGAGTTCGAGTATCTGAGATTTAGTTAGTGCCTCTTGGATGGATTTTTTTGTTCACGTCTAGGACCCAAAATAGTGACGTTAAATGGCTTACCCTGTTTTTTTTTTATTTATTATTCTTTATTTGGATTTTTACAGACAGTCGTGCAGGTAGGTGCACCAATAAAGTCGAGGTTCTGTGTCGTTTGTGATTTGCACCTTTTTGGGTCGTGCCATAACCGTTTCTAAAACAACAGTAACATGTTAAAACAAAACTTAGTAATCAGTACATGGGTGTTATGATGTTGTGTGCTTCTTTGTGTACTTAGCCTGGTTTTAGCTTTTTCCATTTTGTACCATGTTTCTTGGGTAGCAGCAATATTTTGTGTAAGCATTATAGGGAAAAGTCTGCTTGCTTGATAGCACTGTAAAATTTCCGGTCACACCAAGCCGCCATCCTGCCTTGATCTAGCCAAAACTTTCATTTTAACTCTTGCTTTCTTACACCTCCCTCCCCCCCATACTAATTTAAAAAAGGATGAGTGTAGTAAAGATAACCAGTTTTGTGGAATCATTCTCCATAGGTACAGCCATTTTGGTAAAATAAATGCTTTTAGGATATTGATCCTTCCCGACCAGAAAAATCCCATATCTTTCCAGTCCCTTGAATTTTTGTTAGTTTGGGTTAGTAAAGGTAGAAAGTTGGCTTCTACTAGGTCTTTTAAATCTGAGGTTAGTGTTACCTAGATATTTTAGTCTGTCCTTGTTTTCTGTGAGCCCAAGGTTTTGTACAAGAAAATTAATTAACCTTTTATTCAGTTTTTTGCTATAAATATTGATTTCTCTATATTAATTTATCCTGACACAATTGAGTATTTATCTCCTTTAGAAGCTCTGGGACTGAGGTTTTAGGTTCTTCTAAAGTTAGTAAGATGTCATCTGTGTAAATATTTAATTTACTTTGTCCTAAGGAGTTCGTAAATCCTTTAATTTTTTTTGTTTTGTCTTATTACAATCGCAAGGGGTTCTAACACCATTATGTACAGTAGAGGGGAAAGAGGGCACCCTTGTCTAGTCCCATTTTTTTTTTTTTAATTCTTTATTTTTGTAGTGCGTACGATTATAACAGGTGCTTAAGAGGTACCCCAAAGCGCATTATGAACAGTTCAATTATGAACAGTTGAAACATAGGGTTAGACAGTAGATCTTGCTCAATTTTTTTTAGGGATATAGACAGTAGATCTTGCACATTTTTTTAAAGGAAATAGACGGTATAGGTTTACGTTGCTTAGATAGGTTCAAAATGCAGCATAAATTTCGCTTATATAAGACAATAAGTATTAATGAGATTTTCATTGCATTGCAAAGTCTGGCAGTTTAAACAGTACCATTTTTGTTTGACAGGTTATGAGACTTCAACAGTTGGCAATAAACATGCTAGACTGGATAACTATACGACAACGTTACAATTCCCAAGTCCTTTTCATGTGTTATCCCTAATTCGCTTCCATTAAGGGTATACGTTGCTTGTGTATTCTCTACGCCGAAGTGCATTTTTCAACATTAAATTTCATCTGCCATTTGAGTGCCCAGTCCCCCAGTCTATCTAAATCCCTCTGCAGCAAAGTAATATCTTGCTCACATTGTATTATTTTACAAAGTTTTGTGTCATCTGCAAACACTGAAACATGTCTTTCAATGCTGTCTTCAAGATCATTTATAAACATGTTAAATAGAAGGGGTCCCAGAACAGACCCCTGAGGGACACCACTTGCCACCTCTGTCCAGCTTGAAAATTTTACCATTAACGACAACTCTTTGTACTCTTTGTACTGTGTTTTTAAGCCAATGTTCTACCCAAGAACAAGCATTTTCATCTAGACCGATTTCCTTGAGTTTGAACACTAATCTATTGTGTGGAACTGTATCAAATGCCTTGGCAAAATCCAAATAGATCACGTCCACTGCAACACCCTGATCTATACTTCTGCTTACTTCTTCGTAGAACGCAATCAAGTTAGTTTGACATGACCTGTGCTTCATAAAACCGTGCTGATTTTGGCTGATAACCATGTTCTTCTCAAGGAATTCTTGAATATTATCCCTTAATAACCTTTCAAATATTTTACCAGCCACAGAAGTCAAGCTCACAGGTCTATAATTTCCAGGCAAGGATTTGGAACCCTTTTTGAATATAGGAACCACATCTGCCTTCCTCCAATCCTCCAGAACACTTCCTGAAAGAAAAGAATCTTGAAAGATTAAAAACAGAGGTTCACTTATTTCTACAACCTAATATCTCTTTAACTGTAGCTCTATCGTGGGTGTTAGGGGTGGGGGGGAGAAGTTGGAGCTAGTGTTAGGTGGGACACCTCAAACGTGTGACCGCAAGATGTGTAGGCCTATTCGCATGCAGTGTAAACAGTTATACATCACGTAGAACAGTAAGTGGGGATGTATATCCACCCACTTTGACATTTCTGGGTTGTAAACCTCAACAATATGTGTAACATAAAATTAAAAAGAAGAAACATAATTTAAGCAAAATCACAGTAAGAACTTTGAATGCTTGGTCACGGGTCTTGGTGGCATCCCTCGGGATGAGCAAGCGGTGTCTCAGCATAAGTCACTCAAGTGGCATTCTCCGCTGGGTGATTGCGTTGGGATGGGCTTGGGATAAATTCAGCTGCTGTAGAGGGATCCAGTCGGGACAAAGTGGTAGACTTCTCCATTTGGGTGGCTGACAGGCCCAGCTGGCAAAAAAGAGAGTTCAGGGCTTGCGGGCTCCTTGTCCGATGGGTAGTCCCTTGAAAGGTAAATGTGAGAAGTCTTGGCACACCGCAGTGATAGGGAATATTCTTGGAACGCAAATGTTGTAGTTGTGGTTGGAGTGATTTGCGCCAGCTGAGAGCGCTCCTCGTTAGGTCAGGGAACAGTGAAATTTGCGAGTCTTCAAATGAGAAGGGGGATCTCCCCTGGGCTGCTGTTAACAACGTGGCATTGTCCTGGAGAGACTGAAACCGCACGATAAGGTGCCGGTTTTGGCAAGTGGAACATTCCATCCAGCTTCACATTTTTAGCTTGTTTAAGCTGTAGCAATGTGACCAATAGGCACCTAATAAAGTGTGGGAGGTCGGGTAACCCAATGGTGTCAGGCACCCCTCTGATCTTGAGGTTGTGTTTCCATCTGTGGTGCTCCAGGGCTTCTGCTTTCTCAGTGGTACTGATTTGCTGCTTTCGGATGTCAGAGACCTTCTGCTCTAGTGTGGTTAGTCGGGTGTCCCGAGAACTTGCTGAGGCCTTGAGGAGGTTGAGCCGTGTGGTAGATCCTGCAATGGTGTCTTTGAAGCTTGCTTTTTAAGAGGTCTGCAGTAACTGGATCGCCAGATGGAGGTGGCTTTGACCGTATGCCCTGATGGCTGGCCCAGTGAAGCTCCTTCTCCCAGGTTGGTAAAAGGAGGAGTCGGAAAATCCTTCTTCCCCCAGCGCCATTTTCTCCCATGCGGCTTTCTGAGAGTTCCGCGGGAGTTCGCCTATGTCACGGCTGGTAAGGGCTTTATCCACCCTTGGTTTCTTGTTTTAACTACCCTTTGTGGTTTCTCTGATATGCAGTCAATGCAGTTGGTAGGTAAGTGCCCAATTTTCAACAAAAAAAAAACGGTTATTTTGCAAGCTGTGGCACGGAACCTTCCAAGATGTGCCTGCTCTGGTCTGCAGCTAGCTCCGTGCTCCATTTTGTATTTTCTTGTGAGTTTAGGAAAGTCTGGTTTCTTTAAAAATATCTTGAAAGTTGCCAGAATTTCTAATATAATAGATGTACTTACCAGCGTTCCTTCCTACATAAAATTACTTTCTCAATTCACTCAAGGGCACTGTTTTTATTTTTATTGCTAGAATCTTTTGCATAATGAGACAGTCTCTTCTATAAAAAGCACAGCACATTATTTCTTATGCATAATTAAAGAAAATATTTTATTTGAAGGCTCTAATTAAGGAATACACCATGATTAGTGTGCTGCAACTCCAAGGCAATCTGAAAAGCCCCGAATTGCTCTAAAGACCTATCTATGTTGCCTCCTCTGAATACTATACAGTCATCTCTTTTGCTCTGGTGTCTCATTAGTTCTTTTACAGTTACAGATACCTCCATGTACCCTTGCTTTACTTTAGCACTAATCATTACCAGCTTCCGCAAGGACAGCTCTCACTCCAAATTACACTTTCCATGAACATGTGTGACCTGGGACCTTGTGTTCCACTTGGGTAATGTTAAGGCTGATGGAGTGATTCATGATTCTCCTTTCTTTTATATTTACTGCAGATAGTGCTGCAGCATATGTATCTGGCAAGCACGCTTTTTCAAGCATCCTTAGTTCCTGCTTGGAATAATATTGTCATTAACTTTACAACATGGAATACTAAAAATGCAAATTAGGTGTTCATTGTGACAGTATAAGAAATGCCTAATATGAGATACGATATATTTTTAAACCTTGCTGCAGTTATGCAATCTCATATTTGCTCATTCGGCTCCTGGAGTTGCAGTCCTCGGCAACTGTAGTCTTTATGGTTATCCACCATTGCTCTCAGTTTTAGAACCAGGTCACCTGTGGCTAACTGTTCGCATGTAGTCTGCAACAGTATGTGTGGTTGCCTAACAAGGTCCTTATTTACTAATGTGTGTTCTACCTGATCTAGTCAGAGTGTGTATTAATACACCTGTGCACAGATGTGTAGGCACTCACCACAGCTCCATACTTGCAGTTTGTCTCGTCTCTAGGCTATGACATTAGCTAAATGCTTAAAAATAAACTATAATTACATCTATATGTGTTATTCTTTTTATTAGTGTGAATATGTTTTGGATTGCCAGTGGATTAACCTGTTTCTATGTTAAGCGGGTTACTAGAAAAGCGCAGGGTGCTTTCCACCAACATATGTTTGGTATTTACAGATGAAAATGAAGGAAAGGGACCTCAGTTAAGAAAAAGGATAAATGAGTCATTTATTACACGTGAGTTTACAGAGGAAGAGGTTCTATTTCAACTGTCAAAAATAAAGACAAATAAGTCAATGGGACCTGATGGTATACACCCAAAGCTATTAAAAGAGCTTAGTGGTGTACTAGCAGAAACCATTAACAGATTTATTTAACCAATCATTGTTAACAGGAGTAGTCCCAGAAGATTGGAAGTTAGCGAATGTTGTGCCCATTCACAAGAAAGGTAATAGGGAGGAGTCTGGCAACTATAGGCCAGTAAGCCTTACTTCAGTAGTGGGGAAAGTGATGGAAACCATGTTAAAGGATAGGATTGTTGAACATCTAAAAACACATGGATTTCAAGATCAGAGACAACATGGGTTTACTTCAGGGAGATCATGCCAAACTAATCTTATTGATTTTTTTGATTGGGTAACTAAAATTATAGATCAGGGTGGTGCAGTAGACATTGCTTACCTAGATTTCAGTAAGGCTTTTGACACTGTTGCACATAGAAGGCTTATCAATAAACCACAATCTTGAGTCTGTATTCCAATATTGTTGAATGGGTGAGGCAGTGGCTGAGTGACAGGCAACAGAGGGTTGTAGTCAATGGAGTATATTCGAAGCTTGGGCTTGTCACCAGTGGGGTACCTCAGGGATCTGTACTTGGACCCATTCTCTTTAATATTTTTATTAGTGATATTGCAGAAGGTCTTGATGGTAAGGTGTGTCTTTTTGCGGATGATACTAAGATATGTAACAGGGTTGATGTTCCAGGAGGGATAAGCCAAATGGCTAATGATTTAGGTAAACTAGAAAAATGGTCAGAGTTGTGGCAACTGACATTTAATGTGGATAAGTGCAAGATAATGCATCTTGGTCATAAAAACCCAAGGGCAGAGTACAGAATATTTGATAGTCCTAACCTCAACATCTGAGGAAAGGGATTTAGGGGTGATTATTTCTGATGACTTAAAGGTAGGCAGACAATGTAATAGAGCAGCAGGAAATGCTAGCAGAATGCTTGGTTGTATAGGGAGAGGTATTAGCAGTAGAAAGAGGGAAGTGCTCATGCCATTGTACAGAACACTGGTGAGACCTCACTTGGAGTACTGTACACAGTACTGGAGACCCTATCTTCAGAAGGATATTGATACCTTAGAGAGAGTTCAGAGAAGGGCTACTAAACTGGTTCATGGATTGCAGGATAAAACTTACCAGGAAAGGTTAAAGGATCTTAACATGTATAGCTTGGAGGAAACACGAGACAGGGGGATATGATAGAAACATTTAAATACATAAAGGGAATCAACACAGTAAAGGAGGAGACTATATTTAAGCGAAGAAAAACTACCACAACAAGAGGACATAGTCTTAAATTAGAGGGACAAAGGTTTAAAAATAATATCAGGAAGTATTACTTTACTGAGAGGGTAGTGGATGCATGGAATAGCCTTCCAGCTGAAGTGGTAGAGGTTAACACAGTAAAGGAGTTTAAGCATGCGTGGGATAGGCATAAGGCTATCCTAACTATAAGATAAGGCCAGGGACTAATGAAATTATTTAGAAAACTGGGCAGACTAGATGGGCCGAATGGTTCTTATCTGCTGTCACATTCTATGTTTCTATGTGATAAACAGTGTTATGGAACCCACGCAAGGTTTCTAAAGTTAGCTTTTTGTGCTGAAGGATGGGTCAAATAGCCTATTGGAGTCCTGGTGGATCTGACCTTAAGTGATTGGAAACTTGATCCTACACATTTACACTTCAGAGAAAGAACCAAGAAGTTCCAATGAGGCGTAGGGTTGAACTATGTCTGATTCTCAGCCTGTTATGTTTCTTCAAGAACACATTGGTGCAATGCCATCAGTTGTACACTCCAGAACATGTACTGACAGGTGTGCATTTTCCGAGAAAGAGCTATTAAAGCCACATCACTTTGAAACAGCTTGGTAGTAGTTATAGGCACACTAGTAAAAGAATGGCTGCATGAGCAGGTGCACTCCTCACAGTGTCTAGCTACAAAATAGTTGAGAATCGTTGTACTAAGTGTGTCTATTGTTGGTTACCAAGGCTCAAAGTATAACATCTCAGACCACACCACCTGCAGCATCCTAAGGACAAGGTGGCCTTAAAATGCACCTAAGATGTTAACATGTTTAGACAAGAAATAACTCTCCACCTGTTTTGGAACAAAAATCTCATAATACCCATCCACTCATCAGCTGATAAAGAATTTAGAAATTTATGGAACCACAACATCTGGAGAGCTACCTGTCATAAACAAATTAATCTTTAATTTGTCATTTACAAGGGCGTATAAAATAGGTATATGAAAGCTTAATCCTTAGTATGTCTGGTAATTATAACAAGACTTTTTTAAATATAAGTATAAGAGTATATATTAAATAAATATATTTTCCTTTTTAAATATATAAAAATCCCCTACAATATAACATTAAACTCTTATTACATTAACAACCATTACTTCCCATGGTGTTTTCATTGACAGGTAAAAAGTGATGTTTTTTTTAGTTTAAGATAATAAAGAATCTTCTGCAAGGTTCAAATGTTTCCACCCAGTGATTAAAATCAATGTGCTATGGGTTTTCTGATTAAACTCCTCTCCTGATTTCTGAAACTTGTATAAAATTTGTTGAAAAGATTAAATATGATGCACAATTAACATTCAGAAAAAGAACCTAAATACATGATTTGGGATTATTTTGTTCAAAGCGGAGTTAGGTCACTTAAATGAAGGTGTATTACTCTAGGACTGCATGAGTCCTGTGGAACTCTTTTCCTTTTTCCATTAGACTCTTACCCAGTCTCCACTCCTTCAAAAAATCATTAAAAACTCACTTTTTCACAAAAGCAAAAAACAAACAAAAAACCCCACACTAAGTCTTCATTGAATACTATTCTACCAATCTACTTCCCTAAAACTCCCCTTAGCTTTTGTGTCACTTTACCCCACTCTCTCTAGCATGTAAGCTCATGGAGCAGAGCCCTCAACCTCTCTGTTTTTGTGCATCAAACTTGTCTGGTTACAATTACATGTTTGTTAGTCCACCCATTGTAAAGCTCTATGGAATCTGTTGGCGCTATATAATAATAATAATAATAATAATAATAATAATAATAATGTCTAAATAGACATTAATAAGTAATCAAAAGGATACTCCACCTTTTTTTTCTCCAATCAAGCCATAGCTCACCCTTTAACATGTGACATCATAATGAGTATTTTGATCCAGGTTCTTGTTACAGTGGACTTGTGGTGAAAACAGTTTGACAAACACTCCTAAAGTTTCTCCAGTAGCAATGGCAATTCTGGTCCTTCTAGGTTCAAAGCTGTTTAAAAACAAAATACACAAAATAATAGTCATTTATACTAGTAAAATTACCAGAGATCACC